>NW_025245058.1:0-2681 GCF_018294505.1 Triticum aestivum
TGTTTTCAACAAAACTACCGTGGTGTTGTTTTTTGTGCAGAAATCAAAGTTCTCCAAATGCAACGAAATTTTTCGATGGTTTTTTTTGGAACAGAAGAGGCACAAGAAGCTTCATGGGAGGTCCATAAGAGCCACGAGGTGGGCACAACCCACCAGGACGCGCCAGGCCCTGTTGGATCATGCTCACCTCGAGGCCCATCTTCACGTGAAACCAACACCAAAAAATCCTATAAATATAGAAATAACCCTAGATCGGAAGTTCCGCCGCCGTAAGCCTATATAGCCACAAAAAACAATCTGGCCCCTATTCCGGCACCCCGCCGGAGGCCATCTTCATCATCCCAGCGGCCACTATGATGAGGGGGAGTAGTCCACCCTTGGGGCTGAGGGTTTGTACCAACAACTATGTGCTTAATCTCTCTCTCTCTCTCTCACTCTCTCTCTCTTGTGTTCTTGAGATGGCACGATCTTGATGTATCGTGGGCTTTGTTAATATAGTTGGATCATATGGTGTTTCTCCCTCTCTATCTTGTTGTGATGAATTGAGTTTTCCCTTTGAGATTTCCTTCTTATCGGATTGAATATTTTTATGGATTTGAGAGCACTAGATATATCTCTTGCATATGAATACCCGTGGTGACAATGGGTATTATATTGATTCACTTGATATATGTTTTTGCACTCAACTCATGGATTCTCGAGGTGACATTGGGGTAATCTATGCATAGGGGTTGATGCACATTTCGTCCTACTTTCTCCGGTAGAAATCTTGGGGCACCCTTTGAGCTTCTTTGTGTTGGATTGAGTATTATGAACTGATTTTGCTTTGGTGTTATTCTAGTACAAACTCTTGATAGATCGATCAGAAAGAATAACTTTGTATTACTTTAGTACGAACTCTTGATAGATCGACCGGAAAGAATGACTTGGTGTTATTTTAGTATGAACTCTTGGATAGATTGCTCGGAAAGAATAGCTACAAACAATTTCTCTTATGTTCTCCGCTAGATAGGAACTTTGGAGGGATTCTTCATCTCACTTTGAGGGATGGTTAGATGATCCAATTAGATTAGAATTGTTGAGAGATTGCACTAGCAAAAGTACGGACCCTAGGCCTTGTTTTTAAGCATTGCAATACCATTTGTGCTCACTTTTATAGTTCGCTACGATGCTGTTTTATTTATTCAGATTATAAAAATATATTTATACCATCCATATTACACATTTATCACCATCTCTTCGCTGAACTAGTGCACCAGTACAATTTGCCATTGTATTGGGTGTGTTGGGGACACAAGAGGCTCTTTGTTATTTGGTTGAGGGTTGTTTGAGAGAGACCATCTTCATCATACGCCTCCCACGGATTGATAAACCTTAGGTCATCCACTTGAGGTAAATTTCCTACTGTCCTACAAAACTCTGCGCTTGGAGGCCCAACACAAGTCTACAAGAACAAGTTGTGTAGTAGACATCAAGCTCTTTTTTGGCGTTGTTGCCGGGGAGGTGAGTGCCTGAAGGTATATCTTTAGATCTTGCAATCCAATATTTTAGTTTCTTGTTTTATCACTAGTTTGGTTTATAAAAATAAAACTACAAAAAATGGAATTGAAGTGGCCTCATATTATTCGTCTTTATCATGTCTTTCTTGAATATGATGGAAAAGAAAATTATGCTCAATTGATAGACGAGGAATTCAATAAAATGTTGGCATGAATGATGAGCAAGATTGGAATGTTGTTACTATGAATTCATGGATATCCAAAATGCTAGTGATGATTGCACTAGTCATGACAAAAATGTTTCTTATAAGCATGTCAATTTTTATGTAGTGGAAATACTTTGTGAAGACATGCCTTATAGGGATGATAGATTTTGTAAGAAGCATAAACATGATAAAACCAATTGGTGGCTTAAAGTGGTAGATGAATTTTCTACAAAATTATGTTCTCTTTATCCTATTACTTGTGAACTTCACAATAAAGTTGGTCACCTTATTTTCCAATGCATGCTTTTTCATAATCAAATCGTGTTCAAATATTGCAATAACTTGATCACCCTTGATCTTTATAACGAACTTTTTTAATTTTGGGGGTGTGAAGAATTGTCACATAAAAATGATTGGTTTGTAGCATTCATATTCACAGACCATGCTGAAACTAATTTGAAAGAAATCCATATGTTTTGCATGGTAAATTGCAATGAAAATGCTTATATTGCGAACTGTAGAAAGATGGGAAAACCAATAGAATATAAAAGGAATATTAATGAAATGGTAAAGATTTCTACTTTCCCTCCTATTGTCTCTCATGATGAAATGGGTGATGAGAATGACTTGTTTGAGAATTTATTTGCTAATGTTTCTCCCAAGCTTGGGTATGCTATGCTTAATGATGATGATATTTTCAGCCCCCTACTTTTAATGATCAAATTTGTTATGATGATTGCATGCCTCATATTTATGATGATTGCAATATTTATGAAAGCGGCTTTGGAAGAGTGTCAAATTTAGATAATATTTATCCCACTATTTTGGAGGATGTTGAATCTTATTGTAATGATAAAAGTGGATTTGGAGAGGTCATGACTTTATTTAGTAATGATTCTTCCGGAAGAGGTTTCAATTGATTATGATGAGAACAAAGTTGCTACTTATGATGATTATTGTGATGATACTTATGTTA
>NW_025245059.1:0-2680 GCF_018294505.1 Triticum aestivum
GATGGACGCCGGAGTCCGGCCGACGCATATGCGGACTTGGCGAATAGTACGGCTGACGCTGCCAAGTTCTTCGAGGATCAAGGTGATAAGGAAGTGGAGAAGCTTTTCTGGTCGCAATTCAATGCTCCCACCCGCCCGCTGCCGTTAAATGAGAAGATGGCTGCTGTGGTGGAGCTTCACGGGCTGTCTGGGCTTGCAATGCGGTCTGTAATAGACCATCTTTGGCCGAAGGGGCCTAAGCCGGATAGCTACTTTGGTTTGGTGCAACAATTCCTTGGGGCCGTGCCTCGGATCGATGCCATGAGGAGGTCGGTGTGCATAGAGGGTGCACGAATGGCTCTTGCCAACGTTAAAGCTTATTGGTCGGATATGGAGGCCACCATTGTAGCAACCCAGGATCCGGCGGGAGGCCAATATCCGACCGAGCACTACTTGGCGCAGGTCACAGAAGGTGCCCGGCTAATAGAGGCGCAGTGCTCGAAGAATGTCTTGTTCGAGTGATAAATCGAATCATTGTAAAACATGTTTATTTTGATTATGAGGCTATATTTATACTTTTTGCCTGAAAAGTATATTGTGTCCCCTGTGCGGCCGTTTTTATATATGTATATAAGTAATCCAAAGGTTAGCAGTCGTTGGCTTCAGCCCCCACGCATACAATGCGAGGGTATTCGCGAAAAATATGCTTAATCACACTTGATCCAACGTCTTGGTCCATTAAGGAGGTGATCGCACGTCGAACTAGGCAACCGGACTATATAGCTGTAACACTTTTGCTTAGCCATGGGAGTCTAAAGGTGGGGCTACTATGTAGACCCTGGTACCTTCGCGTGCATCCGAATACGGGCGCGTATGTACGTGGCCGGGAAACGGCCCTTCGTTAATGCGGAGGAATCCTAAAGATTCCGGTGAGTCTTCGAGTGGTTGAACAGTCTCTTGCTGCATCATGACAGTCAGTTTTCGGCTTTCTCTACTGAGGTGCCTATCCGGAATAACCAGGGTACAATCGCAGTAGTTCTCCTTTGGCCGCCTTAGCCGATAATAATGGAATGTAAGGCAGCAAACCCAGGAGCCGGGCAAACCCAACATTTGACCAAAGACATGATTCAGAGCTGATGCATATAAAACCAATCTCGTGATGTCGAACACTCCCGAAGGTATTCGGGCTTTGTAATAGAAGATGGGCTAAAGAATGCCCATTCATCATAAACCGTGTGTTTCCAGGTACGTGCGGTAATCTGTTGTGGCGAAATGCCAATAATGACAGTATCCTCTGTGGGTATGGAACCCATGGGATGGTTAAACAACAAGAGGCAATAGAAAAGGTTTACACAGGGGCTTAGTCTAAAAAGAAACCTATTGAACGGGGCCCTGCTGCACGTCTGCGCCTTTGTCTCCGTTGTGCCGTATCCTGGAAGGGTATCACACGAACGTTGTCTGTGGAAAAAGGAAAACTCGTAGGAGAGTACAACGTAAGTATGCCATGGATAGTAAAAGTGTAAGATGTTGGCCTGCCAATAAGGTTGAGCCAAGTGTGGGGCTGTATTAAATATTTATAGCCCCTGGTGTCCGCTACGGGATTACATATACGGTGCCCTGGTTTAATTTTATCCGGGCTACCGGACTCGTCTAACCTGTCTGTGGTCTTAATGACCAGTCATGTTTTCTAATATTGGAGGCCGCTTATAGTCCGGCTGCCAGGGCCGTCACGTGTTCCTCTGCGCGTGAAGAGCGCTCTGTGATTCCGCTAATGGTGATGACGCCACGTGGACCGGGCTTCTTGAGTGTAGGGTAGTGATACGTCTCCAACGTATCTATAATTTTTGATTGTTCCATGCTATTATATTATCTGTTTTGAATGATTATGGGCTTTATTATACACTTTTATATTACTTTTGGGACTAACCTATTAATAGGAGGCCCAGCCCATATTGCTGTTTTATTGCCTATTTCAGTATTTCGAAGAAAAGGAATATCAAACGGAGTCCAAACGGAATGAAACCTTTGGCAACGTGATTTTTTAGAAGAATATCACCCAGGAGACTTGGAGTTCACGTCAGAAGAGCCTCGAGGAGGCCACGAGATAGGAGGGCGCGCCCCCTGTCTCGTGGACCCCTCGAGCACCTTCCGACCGACTTATTTTGCCTATATAGTCCCACGTACCCTAAAAACATCCACGGAGAAGATAGATCGGGAGTTCCGCCCCCGCAAGCCTCTGTAGCCACCAAAAACCTCTCGGGAGCCCTTCCCGGCACCCTGCCGGAGGGGGGATCCTTCACCGGTGGCCATCTTCATCATCCCGGCGCTCTCCATGACGAGGAGGGAGTACTTCACCCTCAAGGTTGAGGGTATGTACCAGTAGCTATGTGTTTGATCTCTCTCTCTCTCGTGTTCCCTCGATGGCACGATCTTGATGTATCCCGAGCTTTGCTATTGTAGTTGGATCTTATGATGTTTCTCCCCCTCTACTCTCTTGTGATGAATTGAGTTTTCCCCTTTGAAGTTATCTTATCGGATTGAGTTTTTTATGAGAACACTTGATGTATGTCTTGCCGTGCTTATTGATACGTCTCCAACGTATCTATAATTTTTGATTGCTCCATGCTATTTTATCTACTGTTTTAGGCAATATTGGGCTTTATTATCCACTTCCATATTATTTTTGGGACTAACCTATTAA
>NW_025245060.1:0-2680 GCF_018294505.1 Triticum aestivum
GTCGCTGCCTCGCGCGAAACCACACCGACTCAGCAGCCGGGAGGCTAGATCGTACTGCTAGGGCATGATTACAATTATAGAAGAGAAGGTATGTCTCTAATCTCTATTTGTATAGGTAGTCTATATGGTCTAGGAAATTTTATCATGATTGTTGATAAAACTTTATGCATGATCTCCTCATGGCCTCTGGGTTTTTGCAATTGGACACTAATCGATTTATGAGTATTGATAATGGATAGATATCATTGGTGTTATTAATTTTCATGTTTGGAGGCTTGCCGGTCATTGCTATGGAGGAACAAACTAATTCATAAGGTAGGGGCTATATACATAATACAACCTGATATTTAAATGGATGACCTGAGTGATCATTGGCATTTAAATCATCCATTAGCCTTGAGCAGGTACCAACTTTTACTATAGCTAATTAGGATCAAAGAAAGTAGGAACACTTAATAATGGAGCAATCTTCAAATGATTCAAATTATAAAGCTACCGGACATGTTAGTAAAGAAGAGGCTTATATAAGTGGAAAATAATATGGTGTTTCCTTTGACCAGAGATTTAAACTATTTTTTGCAATACTTATTCATGTCTAGGTTAAGGGCCCCTAAATTTAGTTTAGCCCCGGGCCCCAAAGTCTCAGAACCGGCCCTGTTTATAAGTAAGCTGATATACATTAAGACACAAAGCAGGTTTACTCTTGAATAACTCTCGGTGTATTGATCCATATTATTAACACAGGGCAGCTTACGAGTAGCGAATCTATATGGGTGCACATAATTTATATAAGTTCAGCCATCATAGAAGGTATTACCCTACTTCCTATGTTGGTGGATTATATTACTTGTCGCCATATGCCGATCCTAAGGTCTCGAGGTATGTTCTCAAGGTTACTAGGGTTTGTAACGTGGTATGCGTTTTGATGTCCATTGATGTACTAATAGAACGAACCCTCACTAGAGTTCGGGGAGATCGAGGCGCAGCTAAAAGAGATTTTTGTGAGGGAAGAGCTGCTATACACACAGAGATCAAAGGTAGACTGGTTACGAGCTGGAGATCAAAATACAAAGTATTTTCAAAACTAGGCATCCCACCGTAAGAGGAAGAATATGACTAGGGCATTATGGAGGGATGATGGGACGAAGTGCACAGATGATGAGGAGATGAGAGAAATGGAAGTACGGTTTATGAGCAACTTTTCACACCGGAAGGGTCTGTCGATGCCCATGCTTTGTTGAAGAACATAGATCAAGTGCTCTCTTATGATATGAACATTAAACTAACACCCCCTATTTCAGATGAGGAAATTGAAGCTTCTCTCTTTCAGATGGGACCGACAAAAGCGCCACGACCCGACAGACTTCCTGCCCTCTTCTACCAACGACATTGGTCGTTGGTTAGAAGAGATGTATGCCGGGATGTCCCGGAGTTTCTTAATGGAGCCTTGACTCTAGATGCTTTTAATGCAGCAGTCAGTGTTATGATTATGAGAGTAAACTCACTGGAGTTACTTTTGCAGTTTTGGCCTATTAATCTCTGTAACGTGTTGTACAAGATCGCTACTAAGGTGCTTGCAAATCGTCTAAAGCGCATCCCCCTATTCTTATTTCAGAGGAAGAGAGCACATTTGTTCCGGGATGGTTGATCACGGATAATGTCTTGGTAGCATATGAGTGTGTACATGCAATACAAACCAGGAAGAGAAAGAAGAAGAGCTTGTGTGCGGTGAAGTTGGATATGATGAAGGCATATGACATGGTGGAGTGGATTTTTCTGGAATAGATGATGGCACAGTTTGGTTTTGCCACCTAGTGGGTCTCCATGATCATGCGATGTGTAACGTCGGCGAGATTTTATGTTAAGCTTAATGGGGGTTGTTCGAGGAGCTTCTCACATTCTCGTGGTCTCAGACAGGGCGATCCCTTCTCACCATATCTTTTATTTTATTTTGTGTGGAGGGCTTTTCGACACTGTTAAAGAAAGCACAGCCAGACAAGCAAACTAAAGGTTTCAAGTTTGGGAGCATTGGCCCCCATGTTACTCATCTTTTGTTTGGAGATGACTGCATTGTTTTCCTCGATGGTTCAAGGGGAAACTAGGAGACTCTCAAGCAGATCCTTGTCAAATATGAGAAAGCTTCAGGACAAAAAGTAAACTTGCAGAAGTCGTCTATATTTTTTGGGAAATGTCATAGCGAAATGAAGGAGAAAGTGAAGCAGGTGGTTGGTATTCAGTCTGAAGCTCTTAGTTAGTGCTATTTGGGACTTCTAACACTGGTTGGAAGGTCCAAAGGATGACACTTATGAAAGGAAGGTTCATTGGATCGCGTGGAATAAAATGTATAACAAGGGCTAAATTTCATGTTTTGACCCTTTTCGAAACTTGATCGTGATCTGACCCTACTTTGCAAAATATTTGGGATCTGACCCTTTTCTTACCGCCAGAGTCCATGGCGGTAGGGTATAACAACCTACCGCCAATGTCCCTGCCGGTAGGGTTGCACACCCTACCGAAAAATTTTACTAAGTATGAAACACGGTGCATGCTCACACCTACCGCCGGGCACCTTGGCGGTAGGATTGTACAGGCTACCGCCAGCCTGTTTGGTGGTAGGGGTGTTTCCTACCGCCAAGGTCCCTGGTGGTAGGCCATACAACCCTACCACCAAGGTTTCCGG
>NW_025245061.1:0-2680 GCF_018294505.1 Triticum aestivum
TTTCTAATCTTCAAGCGCATTTTCTCCTTCTTGATCTTGTGATCATCGACGACATCGGCAACATGCAACTCCAATTCCATCTTCTCCCCCTCAATTCTTTTCAATTTTTCTTTCAAGTACTCGTTTTCTCTTTCAACTAAATTTAACCTCTCGACAATAGGGTCGGTTGGAATTTCCGGTTCACATACCTCCTAGATAAAAATATCTATGTCAACTTGATGGGCATAATTTGTCATAAACACGAAATGCAACAAATAGTTTTAAAAGAGAATATACCACATCCGAATCATAACAAGGACGAGGGCCGACGGGGACGGATATCAAAACCATGGCACTATGTATAACAAACAACGTACGGGTAAGATAATTATTATACGAGTAACTATATATCCAAATCACACAAACATCAATTTTTTATATAAAATTTCATGAACAAGAGGCTCACCACAAGGTTGTGCCGGCGATGGGACGGTGCGGGCGATCGACGGTGGTTACGACGGAGATTTAGAAGGCACTAAGTAAACCACACCTACATATGCAAACTAAGTGTTATTTTAACCTCAAATTGCATATAAATCAAATACTAGCACATATATATATTTCCTCCCAAATTACTAAACTCACAAATTAATAACTATATAAAGCATTGCAAGAGCTAATATAGCAATGAGAGATGAAAGGACAAAGTTGCTAACCTTTGTGATCATTTGAATGGATGGGGGCCTTCAAATCTTGACAAATTTTGGGCAAAATGTGTGATGAGCTCGAGAGGAAGAGGGGAAGAACAGAGAGGAGAGGGGAAAGGGGAAGAACAGAGCGAGCTCGGGTGGACGAAGGGTTTATGTAGGACGACCTTTAGTACCGGTTCGTGCCAAGAACCGGTACTAAAGGTGCTGGAGGGGGCCCAAACTGACAACATCCTGCCACCACTCTCATTAGGACCGTTTCGTGGCACGAACCGGTGCTAAAAGGTTAGCCACGAACCGGTACTAATGAGAGCGGCCTGGCTAGCCGTTGGAACCGGCACTAATGTATACATTTGTGCCGGCTCAAGTACAAACCGGCACTAATGTGCTTCACGTTTGACCCTTTTTCTACTAGTGTGGCCTCCATGGCATGCTGCAAGAGTTGGGAAAAAAGAGACGATTGGGAAGGAGATAAGGAAAGAAGGATGTAGCGGTGCAATGGGTCCAGATGGACACGTGTCACGTGCTGGAGGCGGTGGACGCCCAACATTGAATCCGCCGGGTGATGATAAGAGTTTCCCATAATTAAATCACGCCAAGTTGTTGACTATTTTCGGGTGTGATATTTCACGGACCATTTTTTTACAAGGTGCATGGAAACCAGAATAAAGGCAAATAAAAGATCACCCAGTGAAACCAGAATTTCACGAAAGCTCATAATGTTTTTCCTATGTGGTATATTCTGTGGCTGATACAAAGCAAATGAGTATAACACATGTAAAATAGCACCAAGGGTAGAGGAATTATCTACTGTATATACCCGATAATGCTACTATATGAGAACAAATAATTACTAACCTTTAATTGAGACTCAAACCAAATAATTGAAAGTATACACGGAAATAACTACAACATACACTTGCATGTTTCAGAATTCAGATATACATAGAACAAGCACACACATATAATCAGGTTCAGAATTCCAAAACAAAATATGGCCGCCGTCGAGCAGCCACAACCTGAGTGGCGCACGTCGTTGAGATGCAGATCAGGGCCGATGGGGAGTGGCACACGAGAATGCGACGAAGAGGCAAACCGGCGGGGCGGCCTACGCAAGGTGGCGCACGACCTGATGGCACAACAGGCTGACGGGGGCGCAATGGTGGCGGAGAGGGGGTGATAGAGGCGGGGCATGGAGGTTGGGAATGAGCCGTGGTGATGGAGAAGGATTTAATTAATTATTCAGGTGTGTTGTTTTGGTAGTAGGTGTTCTTTAAGGCACGTGATATATGGTGTGACAGATCTTTTCCCAATGAAGATGCAATTAAGGTGTTGTGTAAATGATTTAAATTAATTAGTAAATTTGTGGAATTGATGTGATACAACATTGGGGCTATCCGGTCCATTGATGAACGATGAATGTGTGGTTGAGATCTAATATTTCTGCCTCAACTCGATTGTTTAATAGTAGTGGAGAAGTGAACAACCGATGGAGGGGATCTTAAAGTATCAACATGACCTTGCCCAGTATGCCCTACATCTAGGAAAATTTGAGCGCCAAATGGATGCACCTTGGATGGTACATGATGTGTCTGACACTCATCATGAGGCTAGAACTTCAGGGAAAGTGAGATTTGACTGGTATTCTGACAATGATGACTTTTTTACAGTTAAATTTGATCCCAATGAATACGCCAAGTTCTTTTTTATTCTTGGATTCCATCCTTGCAAGGAAGTTGTCTTTCTGAATCAAATGTTTAGCGTAGTGGCCTATCATTTGAAAGACTCAAAGGTTCAATATCTTGGCAACTCACGCCCAGAAAGTTACTACGTTAACCATACAAACGGAATATATGAGTCGTTTGTGTATAGTCCATGTATGGCTGGTGATCTTAATGAAGGACATAATAAGCGGAGCACATCTTAAAGATGGCATGGATTTGTGCATCGCATGATACAGAAGCCAGGGTTATCCCCTTTTCGGAAAAAAAAAA
>NW_025245062.1:0-2680 GCF_018294505.1 Triticum aestivum
CCCCCCCCTCTACTCCTTTATATACGGAGGCAGGGGCACCTCTAAACACACAAGTTGACACAAGTTGATCCACGTGATCGATTCCTTAGCCGTGTGCGGTGCCCCCTGCCACCATATTCCTCGATAATACTGTAGCGGAGTTTAGGCGAAGCCCTGCTACTGTAGTTCATCAAGATCGTCACCACGCCGTCGTGCTGACGGAACTCTTCCCCGACACTTTGCTGGATCGGAGTCCGGGGATCGTCATCGAGCTGAACGTGTGCTCGAACTCGGAGGTGCCGTAGTTTCGGTGCTTGATCGGTTGGATCGTGAAGACATACGACTACTTCCTCTACGTCGTGTCATCGCTTCCGCAGTCGGTCTGCGTTGGGTACGTAGACAACACTCTCCCCTCGTTGCTATGCATCACATGATCTTGCGTGTGCGTAGGAAATTTTTTGAAATTACTACGAAACCCAACAGTGGCATCCGAGCCTAGGTTATTGATGTTGATGTTATATGCACGAGTAGAACACAAGTAAGTTGTGGACGATACAAGTCATACTGCCTACCAGCATGTCATATTTTGGTTCGGCGGTATTGTTGGACGAGACGACCCGGACCAACCTTACGCGTACGCTTACGCGAGACCTGTTCCCTCGACGTGCTTTGCACAGAGATGGCTTGCGGGCGACTGCCTCTCCAACTTTAGTTGAACCAAGTATGGCTACGCCCGGTCCTTGCGAAGGTTAAAACGGAGTCTATTTGACAAACTATCGTTGTGGTTTTGATGCGTAGGTGAGATTGGTTCTTACTTAAGCCCGTAGCAGCCACGTAAAACATGCAACAACAAAGTAGAGGACGTCTAACTTGTTTTTGCAGGGCATGTTGTGATGTGATATGGTCAAGGCATGATGCTGAATTTTATTGTATGAGATGATCATGTTTTGTAACCAAGCTATCGGCAACTGGCAGGAGCCATATGGTTGTCGCTTTATTGTATGCAATGCAATCGCGATGTAATGCTTTACTTTATTACTAAACGGTAGTGATAGTCGTGAAAGCATAAGATTGGCGAGACGACAACGATGCTACGATGGAGATCAAGGTGTCGCGCCGGTGACGATGGTGATCATGACGGTGCTTCGGAGATGGAGATCACAAGCACAAGATGATGATGACCATATCATATCACTTATATTGATTGCATGTGATGTTTATCTTTTTATGCATCTTATCTTGCTTTGATTGACGGTAGCATTATAAGATGATCTCTCACTAAATTATCAAGAAGTGTTCTCCCTAAGTATGCACCGTTGCGAAAGTTCTTCGTGCTGAGACACCACGTGATGATCGGGTGTGATAGGCTCTACGTTCAAATACAACGGGTGCAAAACAGTTGCACATGCGGAATACTCAGGTTATACTTGACGAGCCTAGCATATACAGATATGGCCTCGGAACACGGAGACCGAAAGGTCGAGCGTGAATCATATAGTAGATATGATCAACATAGTGATGTTCACCATTGAAACTACTCCATCTCACGTGATGATCGGACATGGTTTAGTTGATTTGGATCACGTGATCACTTAGAGGATTAGAGGGATGTCTGTCTAAGTGGGAGTTCTTAAGTAATATGATTAAATTGAACTTAAATTTATCATGAACTTAGTCCTGGTAGTATTTTGCAAATCATGTTGTAGATCAATAGCTCACGTTGTTGCTTCCCTGTGTTTATTTTGATATGTTCCTAGAGAAAATTATGTTGAAAGATGTTAGTAGCAATGATGCGGATTGGATCCGTGATCTGAGGTTCATCCTCATTGCTGCACAGAAGAATTATGTCCTTGATGCACCGCTAGGTGACGGACCTATTGCAGGAGCAGATGCAGACGTTATAAACGTTTGGCTAGCTCAATATGATGACTACTTGATAGTTTAAGTGCACCATGCTTAACGGCTTAGAATCGGGACTTCAAAGATGTTTTGAACATCATGGACCATATGAGATGTTCCAGTAATTGAAGTTAATATTTCAAGCAAATACCCGAGTTGAGAGATGTGAAGTCTCCAACAAGTTCTATAGCTAAAAGATGGAGGAGAATCGCTCAACTAGTGAGCATGTGCTCAGATTGTCTGGGTACTTCAATTGCTTGAATCAAATGGGAGTTAATCTTCCAGATAAGATAGTGATTGACAGAATTCTCTAGTCACCATCACTAAGTTACTGAACTTCATGATGAACTATAGTATGCAAGGGATGACGAAAACGATTCCCGAGCTCTTCGTGATATTGAAATCGACGAAGGTAGAAATCAAGAAAGAGCATCAAGTGTTGATGATTGACAAGACCACTAGTTTCAAGAAAAGGGCAAAGGGAAGAAGGGGAACTTCAAGAAGAACAGCAAGCAAGTTGCTGCTCAAGTGAAGAAGCCCAAGTCTGGTCCTAAGCCTGAGACTAAGTGCTTCTACTGCAAAGGGACTGGTCACTGGAAGCGGATCTACCCCAAGTGATTGGCAGATAAGAAGGATGGCAAAGTGAACATAAGTATATTTGATATACATGTTATTGATGTGTACTTTACTAGTGTTTATAGCAAACCCTAAGTATTTGATACTAGTTCAGTTGCTAAGATTAGTAACTCGAAACGGGAGTTGCAGAATAAACAGAGACTAGTTGAGGGTGAAGTGACGATGT
>NW_025245063.1:0-861 GCF_018294505.1 Triticum aestivum
TTCAAAGCCACATAAGCAATTTTCAACCCTTTCTGACTTCATTTGTTCTTTTTCCAGCATTCACTCATATTTTTGAGCTAAATAACCATGAAATTGAAAAGCAATACAAATGATCTCTGAAAAGGTTGAAAGTTGGCATGGTATCATCATTTCAGCCACATAGCATGTGCTAAAAAGTTGAGAGGGTTACGGCAAAAACTGGATGCACTTCGTGTACAAAACGGACAATCTCTTTCGAAGTATCAGGGTTTGGGACGAAAACTCATCTGCTACAAAGGGATTTTATTATTTTGAACTTATTTGAACTCTAGACTCTTTGTGTGTTCAAAATGCACCATTCAAAGCCACATCAGCAATTTTCAACCCTTTCTGACTTCATTTGTTCTTTTTCAAGCATTCACTCATATTTTTGAGCTAAATGACCATGAAATTGAAAAGCACTGCAAATGATCTCCGAAAATGTTGAATGTTGACATGGTATCGTCATTTCACCCACATAACATGTGCTAGAATGTTGAGAGGGTTACGTCAAAAACTGGATGCACTTCGTGTACAAAACGGACAATCTCTTTCGAAGTATCAGGGTATCGGACGAAAACTCATCTGTTACAAAGGGATTTCATTATTTTGAACTTATTTGAACTCCAGACTCTTTGTGTGTTCAAAATGCACCATTCGAAGCCACATCAGCAATTTTCAACCCTTTCTGACTTCATTTGGTCTTTTTCGGGCATTCACTCATATTTTTTAGCTAAATGACCATGAAATTGAAAATCAATACAAATGATCTCTGAAAAGGTTGAAACTTGGCATGGTATCATCATTTCACCCACATAGCATGTGCAAAAATGTTGAGAGGGT
>NW_025245063.1:871-1390 GCF_018294505.1 Triticum aestivum
TTTGTGTGTTCAAAATGCACCATTCAAAGCCACATCAGCAATTTTCAACCCTTTCTGACTTCATTTGGTCTTTTTCGGGCATTCACTCATATTTTTTAGCTAAATGACCATGAAATTGAAAATCAATACAAATGATCTCTGAAAAGGTTGAAACTTGGCATGGTATCATCATTTCACCCACATAGCATGTGCAAAAATGTTGAGAGGGTTACGCCAAAAACTGGATGCACTTCGTGTACAAAACGGACAATCTCTTTCAAAGTATCAGGTTTCGGACAAAAACTCATCTGTTACAAAGGGATTTCATTATTTTGAACTTATTTGAACTCCAGACTCTTTGTGTGTTCAAAATGCACCATTCAAAGCCACATCAGCAATTTTCAACCCTTTCTGACTTCATTTGTTCTTTTTCAGGCATTCACTCATATTTTTGAGCTAAATTACCATGAACTTCAAAACCACTACAAATGATCTCTGAAAAGGTTGTAAGGTGGAATGGTATCATCATTTCACCCACTT
>NW_025245063.1:1400-1906 GCF_018294505.1 Triticum aestivum
GGTTGAAACTTGGCATGGTATCATCATTTCACCCACATAGCATGTGCAAAAATGTTGAGAGGGTTACGCCAAAAACTGGATGCACTTCGTGTACAAAACGGACAATCTCTTTCAAAGTATCAGGTTTCGGACAAAAACTCATCTGTTACAAAGGGATTTCATTATTTTGAACTTATTTGAACTCCAGACTCATTGTGTGTTCAAAATGCACCATTCAAAGCCACATCAGCAATTTTCAACCCTTTCTGACTTCATTTGTTCTTTTTCAGGCATTCACTCATATTTTTGTGCTAAATTACCATGAACTTCAAAACAACTACAAATGATCTCTGAAAAGGTTGTAAGGTGGAATGGTATCATCATTTCACCCACTTAGCATGTGCTAAAAAATTGAGAGGGTTACGGCAAAAACTGGATGCACTTCGTGTACTAAACGGACAATCTCTTTCGAAGTATCAGGGTTTCGGACAAAAACTCATCTGTTACAAAGGGATTTCATTATTTTG
>NW_025245063.1:1932-2680 GCF_018294505.1 Triticum aestivum
GCACCATTCAAAGCCACATCAGCAATTTTCAACCCTTTCTGACTTCATTTGTTCTTTTTCAGGCATTCACTTATATTTTTTAGCTAAATTACCATGAACTTGAAAAGCACTACAAATGATCTGTGAAAAGGTTGAAAGGTGGCATGGTATCATCATTTCACCCACATAGCATGTGCTAAAAAGTTGAGAGGGTTACGGCAAAAACTGGATGCACTTCGTGTACAAAACGGACAATCTCTTTCGAAGTATCAGGGTTTCAGACGCAAACTCATCTGTTACAAAGGGATTTCATTATTTGGAACTTATTTGAACTCCAGACTCTTTGTGTTTTCAAAATGCACCATTCAGAGCCACATCAGTAATTTTCAACCCTTTCTGACTTCATTTGTGCTTTTTCAGGCATTCGCTCATATTTTTGGGCTAAATGACCATGAAATTTAAAAGCAATACAAATGGTCTCTGAAAAGGTTGAAAGTTGGCATGGTATCATCATTTCACCCACATAGCATGTGCTAAAAAGTTGAGAGGGTTACGGCAAAAACTGGATGCACTTCGTCCACAAAACGGACAATCTCTTTCGAAGTATCAGGGTTTGGGACAAAAACTCATCTGTTACAAAGGGATTTCATTATTTTGAACTTATTTGAACTCCAGACTCTTTGTGTGTTCAAAATGCACCATTCAAAGCCACATAAGCAATTTTCAACCCTTTCTGACTTCATTTGTTCTTTTTCCAGCATTCACTCAT
>NW_025245064.1:0-2680 GCF_018294505.1 Triticum aestivum
TGTTGGATACCCTGAGCTAGTTGGATAAGCTAAACAACAACTTGGAGAGTTGGAAGATAAAAGCTTGTCCGACTTAGTTCATGTTAAGGGATATCTTTTTGTGTGTGTGTGTGTGTTGAAGAAAGATGATATCTTCATCAATTGGTCCTTGTGAACAATTGTTGGATCTATTATCTTACCCAAACCTTTGATTGAGTATGGGCTATCATCCAATCAGACCAGAACCAACGATATTCGTAATGTTGTCTTACTCGTGGTTGATCCCTCGAGCATACACCATTATATCTTTTGGGTCTGACTAATGCTATCACTTGTTCACTTAACTATGGAATTCCTTTTAAAAGGAAACCCAGATGAATTGTTGTTGTGCCCATCGACAACATCCTTGTCTTCTTCATAATTTTGCTGAACATTAAGCTAGTGTTGGAAACTTTTGAAAGCATTTGTTCATGCTAGCTCATGAAGCATATGTTTGGATGAAGGTAGTGACTTCCTTTAATTCATGTGCATCTGATGCAAGTTGCCGCCGTGGATTCGAGAAAGTCAATGTTGCTTTCTTTGGAATCATTCCAAATCAGTCATGCACACGTGCGAAGAATGCTGTGGTTTGAAGACTTGCAACCTTCAATCTATATGTATCCCTAGCACACCAAGCCACTGATTGATTTGTTCAAGGAGAAGGAGTTCCTTCATAAGAGCTAATCCGGACTTATGAAAGAACTTCGATACCCTCGTTGATGGTTCCCCCTCCTGAACTCGGTAGTGTTTTATTATAATACTACCATGTGGTCATGCTTGTCTGGGACAACGTGTTCACATGTTTGTAGCAGAACCAGCTCATGTTTTGGAGCTTGCTATCGTAGTTCATCTCCCGAGAATCCCGCAACGTCATCTCGTCGATTTGTGTTGCAAACTTTCATTTTTCTTCCTAGACTCGATGGGTCTGGAATATCCTGACACCAACCAGATCTGAATCTCAGGCAGATATGATGGTTGGAACATTTCCCCAAGAACTATAATATTGGTTCCTCGATAACTGGTAAAGTGGATGTCGTGGCCAGCACCACCCAGCCGAAAGACCTATTATTGTAGTATCTTGATTGAAGAAGTTGGCCACCTCCCCATAAGGACTTCATAGGATTTACCTCCGTAACTGTTCCTTATGGATTCTATTGCTCCCGAAGTCCGACCTTTTACTTGATGTTCTAGTTATCAAACCATATCTATGAATGGGATACACTAGCACATCAAGGAGAACATTAGAAGCGGAGTGCTAAATGTCTCTCGGTCGATCATCCAGATTTTGTTTCCTTGGCCTCGCTAAGGTGAAATCTGAGAAAGTGTTATCTTTCTTTGCATCTGCATCCTCCATCACCGTTCATCATGGTAGTAAGTTGTGTTACCGGACCCTTGACACGGATGTTGGTAAAACCTTGACGAATGTGGAAATGCTCAAGTTCTTGAGAGCACGCACAAGCGCTACGTGTTATCATCGGCACTAACTGGGATTGCCCCAGATTTCCTCGGTTATGCTATAACCACTCCAACAGTGAATTCACTCTTTATTGTTGGGTTTTTTCCCCAGTTACCAGAATCATTCCCAGCATTTGCATTTTGTTCCTAGCTTGCACCGCCAATGTGCCATTCTACCATGGGTCTCTTCCATTTCCGGTGGTAAGCAAATTCATCCATTACGTTGTCTTCAACAAGGTAATCCACATCATCCAAGTCTGAGTATGCCATTCTACCGACCCCCTCCAAATGATCGCTTGTGATTGCCTTAGGCTGGTATAAAGAGTTTCAATGATCTTTGAATCAAAGGTAATTCTTTTTGCCACTTAAGGGGATATATCTACGAGTCACCATCCCTAAGATGCCTCGTTGTGGTATCATGGCAACTCAACTCCTCGCTACGTTGACAATTGATTACCACCTTCTTAAGCGTGAAATTGTTGTCCACCTAGTGAACCTTCGTCATCCGTTTCTTTCCACCCCTCTTGATGTGTATCTCGTGTCTCAACCGAGAGATGGTCCTATGTCTCATTCCGTGAGTTGTTCGACCTTCGAGAAGATCGACCCTTCTAGAGTCTCCTTCTTCCCTCCATGTCATGTTGACAGGATTTTTCAAGGCAAGACTTCAAGACAATGATGGTGAATGAATCAACGTTCAATTGAAGTGCACCCTGGATCGTGAAGATTATACTAGTTGCGTTTTCCTTCACCTTACCCTACGCTTGAATCTCGGGACGAGATTTTTGTTTAGTGGGGGTGAGTTGTCACAGCCCCAGTTCAGCCTTGCTTGACTTTGCTTGTTCATCATGCCATCATGTTTAAATTCCAAAGAAATTTGAAATGGGGATTGTTGAAACCCTAGCACCAAATGAAATTTAACTAGGTTCAATAAAAATATTTTCAATAACCCAGAATGCCCTTTGGAAATGTTCATAATTTCTGTTAAAGGTGAAAACCTCTTCCAAGAATGATGAACATATTTATAGGCTATTCCTGGATTTTTGAATTAAATTATATAGTATTTGCATTTGGGCATTTAAATGCTATTAAATATTTCAAATGCTCAAATAATCATAAACTAAAATGTTTACTGTTGGATATTTTCTAAACAGTAGCCATGATTAGTTTCATGATTTTTGAAAGTGTCTGAGTATTTTTAATAAAGCCC
>NW_025245065.1:0-2680 GCF_018294505.1 Triticum aestivum
TTTTGCCAGCGCCGACGAGCCCTTGCTCGGGTCGTCCTGGTCCGGCCGCACCCTCCACGGCCCCGGCGTCCCCCTTCGGCGACTACCCGCTTCGCCACGGCCCCGCCTCGGCGTGGCCTCGCTGACGTCGTGCCGGCGCCCGTCCACGCCCGCTGGCCATCGCCCGGGTGCGCCCGTTAACGGGCGCCCGCCTGTCGCCCGAGACCTACCTGCCCACACGACCCGCTAAGGCCCCTGGCCAATGACACGCGGGGTCCACCCGAAAACGAAAAATAATTAAATGAAAGGATATAATGATTAAAATAGTTAGTTAATTAATTAACCTAATTAATCATGTTAATTAACCTGCTAACTGCTTAATTAGTCTAACTAAAATTGTTAGTTTACTAGTGAGTCAATGACAGGGGGCCCTACCCCCTGTTGACCAGTCAAACCTTGACTGGTCAACTGGGTCCCCCTTGGCTCACTTGTCATCCCCGGGTACACTTTTGTGTACCCTGTGCTGGGTGCACCTAGCATTTATTCAATTAATTTCGAGTTAATAATAATTTCAGAATATCATTAAAACTTTGAAAAATTATATAAAATAATCCGTAAGTCAGATGAAAATACTTTATACATGAAAGTTTCTCAGAACGACGTGACGATTCCGGATACGCAGTCCGTTCGTCCGCCGCACACCCCTAACCTATCGAACCCGCAACTTTCCCCCTCCGGCTCCTCTGCCCGAAAACACGGAACACCGGGAATACTTTCCCGGATATCTTCCCCCTTCGTCGGTATCACCTACTACCGCGTTAGGGCACACCGAACACCGCGTATTGCCTTGTTATATCTTGTGATGCTTTGTTTGCTCTGTATTCATTATTTCTTCCCCCCTCTTCTCTCCGGTAGACTACGAGACCGACGCTGCTGCTGACCAGTTCGACTACGGAGTTGACGACCCCTCTCTCTTGCCAGAGCAACCAGGCAAGCCCCCCCCCTTGATCACCAGATATCGCCTATTCTCCTCTATACTGCTTGCATTAGAGTAGTGTAGCATGTTACTGCTTTCGTTAATCCTATTCTGATGCATAGCCTGACATTGTCGCTACATCTGTTGATACCTTACCTGCAATCCTAAATGCTTAGTATAGGATGCTAGTTTATCATCAGTGGCCCTACACTCTTGTCTGTCTGCCATGCTATACTACTGGGCTGTGATCACTTCGGGAGGTGATCACGGGCATGCTATATACTTTACACTGTTACATTACCTGTGATACTGTTCGGAGTTGGGGGCTGAAGGGGCAGGTGGCTCCATCCCGGTAGAGGTGGGCCTGGGTTCCCGACGGCCCCCGACTGTTACTTTGTGGCGGAGCGACAGGGCAGGTTGAGACCACCTAGGAGACAGGTGGGCCTGGTCCTGTTCAGCGTTCGCGGATACTTAACACGCTTAACGAGATCTTGGTATTTGATCTGAGTCTGGCTACGAGCCTATACGCACTAACCATCTACGTGGGAGTAGTTATGGGTATCCCGACGTCGTGGTATCAGCCGAAGCACTTCAGACGTCAGCGACGGAGCGGCGTGCGCCGAATTGGACTGGAACGCCACTAGGCTAGGTCTGCTTTCGGCCGCCCTCGCAACGTGCAGGTGTGCTCAGGGCGATGGGCCCAGACCCCTGCGCGCTTAGGTTTAGACCGGCGTGCTGGCCTCTCTGTTGTGCCTAGGTGGGGCTGCGACGTGTTGATCTTCCGAGGCCGGGCATGACCCAGGAAAGTGTGTCCGGCCAAATGGGATCGAGCGTGTTGGGCTATGTGGTGCACCCCTGCAGGGAAGTTAATCTATTCGAATAGCCGTGATCTTCGGTAACAGGACGACTTGGAGTTGTACCTTGACCTTATGACAACTAGAACCGGATACTTAATAAAACACACCCTTCCAAGTGCCAGATTCAACCGGTGGTCGCTCTACCTCAGGGATATGAGGAGGGGATCGCCGGGTAGGATTATGCTATGAGATGCTACTTGGAGATGCTACTTGGAGATGCAACTTGGAGGACTTCAAGCTACTCTCTTCTACTTGATGCAAGACGGTGGCTGCGAGAAGCGTAGTCTTCGACAGGATTAGCTATCCCCCTCTTACTCTGGCATTCTGCAGTTCAGTCCACTGATATGGCCTCCTTACACATATACCCATGCATATGTAGTGTAGTTCCTTGCTTGCGAGTACTTTGGATGAGTACTCACGGTTGCTTTTCTCCCCCTTTTCCCCTTTCCCTTCTACCTGGTTGTCGCAACCAGATGCTGGAGGCCTGGAGCCAGACGCCACCGTCGACGACGTCTACTACCCCGGTGGTGCCTACTACTACGTGCAGGCCGCTGACGACGTCCAGGAGTAGTTAGGAGGATCCCAGGCAGGAGGCCTGCGCCTCTTTCGATCTGTATCCCAGTTTGTGCTAGCCATCTTATGGCAACTTGTTTAACTTATGTCTGTACTCAGATATTGCTGCTTCCGCTGACTCGTCTATGATCGAGCACTTGTATTCGAGCCCTCGAGGCCCCTGGCTTGTATTATGATGCTTGTATGACTTATTTTATTTGTAGAGTTGTGTTGTGATATCTTCCCGTGAGTCCCTGATCTTGATCGTACACATTTGCGTGCATGATTAGTGTACGATTGAATCGGGGGCGTCACA
>NW_025245066.1:0-1023 GCF_018294505.1 Triticum aestivum
TTTTTTTGCGTTCCGTACGCACCATTCAAAGCGACGTCATCAATTTTCAACACTTTCTGACATCATTTGCTATTTTTCAGTCATTTACCGATTTGTTTAGAGAGCTAAATGACCGTGAAATTGAAAATCACTACAAAATGAACTATGAAAATGTCGAAACTTGGCATGGTATCATCATTTCACCCACACATGTGCAAAAGAGTAGAGAGGGTTACGGCAAAAACTGGACGCACTTCGTGTACAAACTGGACAATCTCTTTCGGAGTATCAGCGTTTCGGACGAGAACTCATCTGTTACACTGGCACTTCATTTTTTTTAAACTTATTACAACTCCAGACTTTTTTTGCGTTCCGTACGCACCATTCAAAGCGACGTCATCAATTTTCAACACATTCTGACATCATTTGCTATTTTTCAGTCATTTACCGATTTGTTTAGAGAGCTAAATGACCGTGAAATTGAAAATCACTACAAAATGAACTCTGAAAATGTCAAAACTTGGCATGGTATCATCATTTCACCCACATAGCATGTGCAAAAGAGTAGAGAGGGTTACGGCAAAAACTGGACGCACTTCGTGTACAAGCTGGACAATCTCTTTCGAAGTATCAGGGTTTCGGACGAGAACTCATCTGTTACATAGGCACTTCATTTTTTTAAACATGTTACAACTCCAGATTTTTTTGCGTTCCGTACACACCATTCAAAGCGACGTCATCAATTTTCAAAACTTTCTGACATCATTTGCTATTTTTTAGTCATTTACTGATTTGTTTAGAGAGCTAAATGACCGTGAAATTGAAAATTACTACAAAATGAACTCTGAAAATGTCGAAACTTGGCATGGTATCATCATTTCACCCACATAGCATGTGCAAAAGAGTAGAGAGGGTTACGGCAAAAACTGGACGCACTTCGTGTGCAAACTGGACAATCTCTTTTGGAGTATCAGGGTTTCTGACGAGAACTCATCTGTTAGATGGCACTTAATTTTTTAAACTTATTACAACTCCAGACTTTTT
>NW_025245066.1:1244-2680 GCF_018294505.1 Triticum aestivum
GATGCACTTCGTGTACAAGCTGGACAATCTCTTTCGAAGTATCAGGGTTTGTGACCAGAACTCATCTGTTACATGGGTACTTCATTTTTTTAAACTTATTACAACTCCAGACTTTTTCGCGTTCCGTACACACCATTCAAAACGACGTCATCAATTTTCAATACTTTCTGACATCATTTGCTATTTTTCAGTCATTTACCGATTTGTTTAGAGAGCTAAATGACCGTGAAATTGAAAATCACTACAAAATGAACTCTGAAAATGTCGAAACTTGGCATGGTATCATCATTTCATCCACATAGCATGTGCAAAAGAGTAGAGAGGGTTATGACAAAAACTGGACACACTTCGTGTACAAACTGGACAATCTCTTTCGACGTATCAGGGTTTCGGACGAGAACTCATATGTTACGTTGGCACTTCATTTTTTTAAACTTATTACAACTCTAGACTTTTTTTGCGTTCCGTACGCACCCTTGAAAGCGACGTCATCAATTTTCAACACTTTCTGACGTCATTTTGCTATTTTTCAGTCATTTACCGATTTGTTTAGAGAGCTAAATGACCGTGAAATTGAAAATCACTACAAAATGAACTCTGAAAATGTTGAAACTTGGCATGGTATCGTCATTTCACCCACATAGCATGTGCCAAAGAGTAGAGAGGGTTACGGCAAAAACTGGACGCACTTCGTGTACAAGCTAGACAATCTCTTTCGAAGTATCAGGGTTTCTGACGAGAACTCATCTGTCACATGGGCACTTAATTTTTTTAAACTTATTACAACTCCAGACTTTTTTGTGTTCCGTACACACCATTCAAAGCGACGTCGTCAATTTTCAAAACTTTCTGACATCATTGGCTATTTTTCAGTCATTTACTGATTTGTTTAGAGAGCTAAATGACCGTGAAATTGAAAATTACTACAAAATGAACTCTGAAAATGTCGAAACTTGGCATGGTATCATCATTTCACCCACATAGCATGTCCAAAAGTGTAGAGAGGGTTACGGAAAAAACTCGACGCACTTCGTGTACAAACTGGACAATCTCTTTCGGAGTATCAGGGTTTCGGACGAGAACTCATCTGTTACATTATCACTTAATTTTTTTAAACTTATTACAACTCAAGATATTTTTTGCGTTCCGTACGCACCATTCAAAGCGACGTCATCAATTTTGAACACTTTCTGACATCATTTGCTATTTTTCAGTCATTTACCGATTTGTTTAGAGAGCTAAATGACCGTGAAATTGAAAATCACTACAAAATGAACTATGAAAATGTCGAAACTTGGCATGGTATCATCATTTCACCCACATAGCATGTGCAAAAGAATAGAGAGGGTTACGGCAAAAACTGGACGCACTTCGTGTACAAACTGGACAATCTCTTTCGAAGTATCAGGGTTTCGGACGAGAACTCATCTGTTACA
>NW_025245067.1:0-2679 GCF_018294505.1 Triticum aestivum
CGCCGCGTTTTGGCTCGCCGGAGCCAACTCCGGCGCCGGCCGCCGACGTGGCTGGCCTGGGGCCACCCCAGAGCCACTGCCAGTGGGCCCCGTGGGTCCCAGTTGACTGGGTTGACCCAGTCAACTGCTGACTGGGCAGGCCCCAGCCACTGACGTGCGGGCCCCACCGCTTAATCCTATAATTAAAACATTTTAATAATTAAAACTAATTATTTTAGTTGATTAGACACTGACAGGTGGGGTCCAGTAGTTAACTAATCTAAATTTAGTTAGTTTAAACTTCTGTTAGTCCACTGTCTATGACAGGTAGGACCCACTGGTCAGCTTGACCTGGTCAGCCGCTCTGTTGACTGCTGAGGTCATCATCACGTCATGCTGACATCATATTCCTTTTTCTGTTAAATTAAATAATTCCAGAAAATGATTAAATCTTTAGAAAATCATATAAAATAATCCGTAACTCGGATGAAAATACTTTCTACATGAAAGTTGCTCAGAACGACGAGACGAATTCGAATACGTAGTCCGTTCGTCCGCCACACATCCCTAACATATCGAACTCGCAACTTTCCCCCTCCGTTTCATCTGTTCGAAAATGCGAAACATCGGGAATACCTTCCCGGATGTTCCCCCCTTCGCCGGTACCACCTACTGCCGCGTTAGGACACACCTAGCACCGCTCATTGTCATGTCACGCATCGTCATGTTTATGTTTGCATTGTATTTACTGTTTCTTCCCCCCCTCTTCTCTCCGGTAGACTACGAGACCGACGCTGCTGCTGCCCAGTTCGACTACGGAGTTGACGACCCCTCCTACTTGCCAGAGCAACCGGGCAATCCCCCCCTTGATCACCAGATATCGCCTATTCTTCTCTATACTGCTTGCATTAGAGTAGTGTAGCATGTTACTGCTTTCCGTTAATCCTATCCTGATGCATAGCCTGTCCTTGCTTCTACTGTTGTTACCTTTACCTGCAATCCTACATGCTTAGTATAGGATGCTAGTTTTCCATCAGTGGCCCTACATTCTTGTCCGTCTGCTGTGCTATACTATCGGGCCGTGATCACTTGGGCGGTGATCACGGGTATATACTTATATACTCTATACATGATACCTGTGGTGACTAAAGTCAGGTCGGCTCGTAGGAGTACCCGCAAGTGGATCTTTGTGGCGGAGCGACAGGGCAGGTTGAGACCGCCTAGGTGAGAGGTGGGCCTGGCCCTGGACGGCGTCCGCGGTTACTTCAACATAACACGCTTAACGAGTTCTTGGTATTTGATCTGAGTCTGGCCATTTGGTCTATACGCACTAACCAGCTACGCGGGAACAGTTATGGGCACTCGACGTCGTGGTATCAGCCGAAGCCTTCGTGACGTCAGCAACCGCGCGGCGCGCGCCGGATTGGACTGGAACGCCACTAGGCTAGGTCTGCTTCCGGCCGCGTATGCAACGTGCAGGTGTGCAATGGGCGATGGGCCCAGACCCCTGCGCGCATAGGATTTAGACCGGCGTGCTGACCTCTCTGTTGTGCCTAGGTGGGGCTGTGACGTGTTGATCTTACGAGGCCGGGCATGACCCAGAAAAGTGTGTCCGGCCAAATGGGATCGAGCGTGTTGGGTTATGTGGTGCACCCCTGCAGGGAAGTTTATCTATTCGAATAGCCGTGTCCCTCGGTAAAAGGAACTTCACAAAAGAATTGTTTGCTCCTTGAACCTATAAATGGACAGCCTAGGGATAATCTATATTTCTTTTGATAAAACCATACGCAAGGAAACTGAACTTCTATGCGAAAACTGAATGATAGATAGTCTATACTAATTTATAATACCCTCAGAATCAAAAACATGTATAATATACTAATATCTTGTATAGACAAAACACTGCCATTAGTTCCATACTTCTAGTGCGTGTTGTAGACATAGAGAAGACAGTCGTTTACATTGCGGTATTTTAATGGCTGCTAAAAGAACAAACACCTTAAACTACAGAGAGCATAGACAGCAATGAACACCTAGTCACAGAGGCAACACTCACCAGCAAGCAAGCAGGGCACGCCCAACGCAACCGTCTTAACCCCTTAACTCACTTCTTCATCGTGCAGTTGAACTGCTTCCACCCCAGGCATCGTCCCTGAGGAGCTCAAAGCTCAGCTAGAAGAATGTATTCTTTGAGGTCGCACCGGATGCACCAGAACACCGGATATAGTAGGCATAGGCTAGCCCGCAGGCGTGCCTGCACCATCCGATCATGAGGTTATCAGGCTATTAGATCAAAAAGTATTAGTTTGTAAGAGATACACTAATTGATATAAACTCAATATTCATCGATCTGAGTCTCCAACAAGTATGAAAAAGTAACTCTGAATTGCTAAAAAATAAGAACGAAACTCTTAATTGCTTGAGACAAACTGAAAAGGGTAAACTTGTGACTGTTTGCCAATAAAGTTTCCATCTCCTATGAATAGATGGAGAGAGGTAGCAAAGATCATAACTTAGTAGAAGTGGTGGAGAGAGAGGGACGGATCCAGCAGCAAGGTGGGGGAGACCGGATCTGCAGAGAGGCAAGGAGGGGAGAGATCGACGGACCTAAGGCTGTGGCGGTTTCCATGTGTATCCTTGTCCCCGGCGGCAGCGGCGGCTCCCATGTACTCCGCAGGGACGCTGGTGGAGACCATGGGG
>NW_025245068.1:0-2679 GCF_018294505.1 Triticum aestivum
AAACATTGTTACGGTTCCATCAAAACTCATATACTCCATCCTTATCGTTGACAGTGTCAGTCTTCTCAGATATTAAGGATAATCCCTTCTCTGGGCTCTTCCGGTAGTGGCATAACCTTTTCCTCAATTCCTTTGTCCTTTCATCTTGGTAAGGTTATCCCGAAACTGGGTCTTCATAGCTGACGGGTCTGACGCCAATGCTAAACAACTATCGATATCTCGTGGTGGTCAACAATTTATGGTTTCTCCTGCAGGAAAGGGTCTGGGTTGAACCTCACCGTATAACCTACGGTTGGCAACAACTGCCGTGTACAAGGAAAAAAATTCCTATACCTTTCTAAGGTTCAAACAAGGTTTTGATCGTCGTCTCTCCACTATAGGTAAGTCACTCAGATTTACCATCCCATATAGCAAAGCGAATAATAAGAGTAAGTCGGTATGGTGATCAATCCATCCCGCACCCAAATCATTTCCTTGTACATGGTTTAGCGAATCTCGCATTCTAACACTCGGTCAACCTCACAAGCATTGCAGATTTTCTCTTGTCGATGAACCAAGTTCGGAAAATCCATAGATTCTGCAAGCCAAACAAACATCTATCGTTACTTAACAACTCTCAGGTTTTGCGTAAACTCCTATAGAATCGTCGGTTGATACAAGTCGTAACTTCTTCCAGGGTTTTTCCTTCAGCAAGAGTGTGCTTGCTTCTTGGCAGGTCCTGGGGCCTGTGGGTTATGGCCCATCTCATCACTTGCAAATCTTGAACTCATCATCTGGGCAACTGATCATTATCCCAACATCCAACTTCCTGGCATACTTAAAATCCATCCAAATGTACTGTCTCTTTTCCTTATATTTGCACCAAACGGGGACATGATTACTCAGACTCTTCATGGAATTTCCATTGATCCATATTTCCAACATCATACCTCCTTTATATCCAATAACACTTCATCTCTTCATCCTCGTGGGATGTCCCTCATACCGAGATAAATCTTCTACTTATGAAGTCCATATTCCACTTCATGGAACATCATTATCCTTTCCAGGGTCAAGCGTCCTTATAGGGGAATATTGGCCATCTCTGCATGGCACTTCTTCAACTGGGAAACGTAAAACACATCTTGAACTCCTGACAGTCCTTCGGGAACTCAAACTTGTAGGCCACTTCTCTCATACACTCCAAAACTCGGTATGGTCCTACAAATCTCGGGGCTAACTGTCCCTTAACTCCAAATTGTTTAACTCCTCGCAGAGGGAACACATGAAGACATGCTCTGTTCTCCAATTTCATAGACTACCTCCTTGAGTTTTTGAGTCTGCATAACTCTTCTGCCTGGACTGAGCTACCTTCAGTCTATCTCGAATCAGCTTAACATTCTCTTCTGACTCCTTGATCACATTTGGTCCAAACAACTAACGGTCTCCAACTTCATCCCACATACTCTTGGGGCATCACACATATCGAGACAAAACTCATGTTCATTTTTCGTCTGAATCCACTCAGTGGAGTATCCTTATCTTTTCCAGGGGTCAAAGGTTCTTACAGGGTACTACCACCCTTAGAATGCACAAATCTTTCATAGACCATATTTCTCTTATCCTCAAAATGGTCAAGATCCTCCTTCATAGAGTAGCAACTCATAAAATCCATATCAGTACCAACGAGGCTAACTTTATTAATTCTCAAATCATTACAATCTCCTGTTTTTCCATTACATGCCTCAATTCAATACCTCTATAAAAGAAAATGTTCTCACTACCACTACTATATTATTTCTGTTACAAACTCAACTATTTATCACAAGTCTCCTTCTCCTTCGGACAACCTCTGGCAAAGTGCCCTGCTCCATTACAACGGAAACACATTACTTCTGACAGGTTTCGAGGTTTCCTCATGATCACATAGCCTCCTTGGGTCCTTATCTTCCCTCTTGGGCAATCGTTGAAGTAGTGCCCTGAATTTTTGCACCTGAAACATGTGATATGACTTAGGTCTTTCTTTGTAGAAATTGGGTTGTTCCTGGAATCCAACCTACTTCTCTTTCTGGACTTTTCCATTCCAATCAGGGCTTCTATTTCCAGTGGGTCATACTCTACTTCCTCTGTCGGGAATTCTACTAGATTCCCATTCATACAATTTTGGGAGATGTGACCTTCTTCTACACATGAATAGCATGACTTGGTGCAGGCTTTAATTTTGTTTCCTTTGTGTGTGCCCTCAACATCTTCCTTCGTCACAGGTTCTTCTAACATCTCCATGAGGGCTCCTTTTATTTCTTCTTCCTTCTGCTGGATGGTTCTTTGTACCATGGGGTAAATGTGACACTGAGCAGGGTAGTGGGTAGTCCCTTCACACAAGAAACAAGTAATCTGTCTAGTTGGGCATTCTTCAGTTGGGTGACTTCCTTCACAATTAGGGCATTCATCCTTGTGTTCCTTATGGGTGTGTCCGATTTCTCCACAAATCTTGCATGCACAAGGTTTCTTCATATCCTTTCCATAAGGCTTCAACTTCTGGGACACAAACTGAGACTTTAGCAAAGTCAACTTAAATTCTTTCCAAGTGGTTACTCCTTGCCATCCATTGATGGTTTGGTACATCCTCCACCAAGTAGCAGCACCTCTTTCAAAGCATTGAAGAGCATGCTGGGCCATATCCTTTCCGGCTATAGGGTT
>NW_025245069.1:0-2678 GCF_018294505.1 Triticum aestivum
TTATTCTTCACTTCTCTCTTATTACATCACTACACCACATTTTTACGCCCTGTAAATTTTGTCCTACGTTAGAAGTGAAAAGAGAACTTCAGAAAATTTATGTCACTCGAAGACAATATTTCACATGATGTAAAATTATGAACATAAAAGGATAGTACAAATACACATATAAATATAAAATTTATGATTTAATCATGTATGTCTTACTTTTCTTATAGCAATTTTTGTGTAAGTGAATTGATAATTTGATATGAACGTAGTTATTCATAGCTAAACGTAAATTCTAAAAGTAAGAATGTACATTCTGAAATACTTTTTATTGGTCTTTGATGCACAGCTCTCACTATCATGTTCACTTATAGTATGTCTACAGAATTAGTGTAAATATATATGAAATAAAACTATTTCCCAAGACAAACATAATGATACCATTTATACATGCTAAAATCATATAATTTTGTATATATTAGTGATCGAAGTTATGCGTTAAAGACCGTACAAAGTCAAGCGCACCTTATATTTTGGGAAGGAGGGAGTACAATAGAAGCTCGACGTTGCACACAATGATTATCATCATACATCAACCCATATCTTGTTTATCATTTCACATCCAACTTGACATATATCACAAAGATACTCTCTTCATAAAAAATATATAGGGCCTAATACCTTTTTTGAGGTTGCCTTTGACCACGGTTTAGAGCAATAATATATGACATGCATGTTACACAAAGCATACCGCCAAATTTGTATGTGAAATGGGCTTCGAATGATAAAATTTTATAACATGCATCTCATGTATTATTAAGGTTATCAATGGTCAAAGGAAATCTTGAAAACTGTACTAGAGCGTATGTATCATGATGGAAGGGGTACCATTTTTAATATTTATATATTAATGCAATTGTCGATATGCTAATCGATTAACATGAAATGGAATTGTATATCACATTGAAAAATTTACAACAGAGGATGTCAGTAAAACCAGATTGGACATGAAACCATCTATAACCATGTATGCATGCCTCAGCAAAACCTCGTAGGAAACAAAAAATTGGATTTATCATCTTATGCCGAGGGAGGGATGCGTTAGGATTGACCACATTCAAACGCGTTTGTGATTGTGTGAGCACTGAAACCACCATCGGCGAGGGTGGGAAGGAGAATAAGGGACAACACGAATGAAATGCCATGTGTTGAAATCAAGGATTTCGTCCTATTGGGGTCTTGAGTCATGGTTATTAGGTTAGGGGCATGTGGTTTTTTTTCTCCCGTTGCAACACACGGGTTTTTTTTTGCTAGTTATTCTTCATGAAAACACATGATGGGATCCTCGCAAAAGAAAAAAAGACACATGATGTGATGATATATATAACCATACTAATGGACCTAACAGACAGCGTTGTCGTGCCCCTATCGAGGATATCGGCGATGATGTCCCGCATGCTGAAGCTTGACGTTGGTGAACCAATGCCCCAGCAGCAACGAAGGGAAGTGCTCGGTGAGCAAGAGGCCAGCCAACAGGTCAATGATCTCGCCGGCCTCGCGGTGGTATATATGTCCATTCCTCCTGCCCCTCGAATACCACCAGACTCGTGATGTCGTTGCTCAGCGCCGCCACCTTCTTGCTGACATACACCGCAGCATCGCCCGCCGAGGCCGCAATGGAGCGGACTCGACTGACCACCTCAGCGATCAAGACCTCCATGGTGGGGTCCTTGCAGAGCTCGAGGAGGGTCAGTGGCACACGCCGGCAACACAACTCCGAGACGGTGCTGACGATGTGCTGGAGGCTGCCGATGATGGGGATGGTCCATGGTCCAGGCGGTAGCTGCGGCTTTCTTGGGTTGTTGCTCCTGCCGCTGGCGAGCTTGAGAAGCAAAAGATATAATGGGATGGATAGAGCTATGAAACATAACGTAGCCTCCATGGCACACATGCAGCTAGCTTATGCTCAGTTCGTTGCTCAGCCGAGTGATACATAATATAGTGAGCTAGCATACGTACATATAGGAGGCAAGGTATAGACGGAACATGCGTGGAACATAGCCGAGAGACCTTTCAATGGGTAGAAGCCATAGCCGCCGGCCATGAGTGTCAGCACATACGTATAATGTAAGGTACATACGGAGATCATGAGTGGAAGCCATAGCACTTGGCTGGTTCGTAGAGAAAGAAGGAAAATGATAGCAGCCTGCTGTCAGTGCGCTCCCATGGATATAACCAAACCAGATCTTAGCAGCCGGAAAAGATGGTAGCTCACAAAGCCGATCGAGAGGCATTTGAATATGTTTCCGCACGTCGTTGGTCGTGGGAAACTTTGACCGCACAACTGGCTAGTAGCCAGATTAGTTATACTACCACCGTCACGGTTTAGAAGGCGTGCTTGGAAATTCTCTGGGACCTAGGTGATTATCTATTGGTTATGAGATGGGATAAAAAATAACATTCACACAACGCATGCATATTAAAATAGTATATCGGAATACTAATTAGCTATTAGAAATAAATGCAATGCACCCTAAACCTTATCTATTGAGGAAACACACACAAATTTAATTGTGCCTTCTAAACCGTGACGGAGGGAGTATATATATAGGCTGTTCGACTAATGAAAGTGCTTCATTCCATTAGATCTCACACATGTCGTGATACGGAGCACAATATTATAGGAACCT
>NW_025245070.1:0-2678 GCF_018294505.1 Triticum aestivum
GGTTGATTTCGGACCCCTCCACCAAGGGCCACGAAATTCCCCCCTGTTCCTCCATATATACAGCCCTTAGGGCATCGTTTAGACTTTGGGTTTTGTTTAGATTAAAAGTTCGCCATAGCTGCAACTTCGCGTACTTCGTTTGTGTTCAACGACCAGACAAAGGCGTCACAGAACCCCACCTTGATCAATAAAGCTTTCATCTTATATTCGCAATATCCAGATTGCAATCTCAGTTTCTTGCTTGTTCTTCGTTTGCTCGCAGGAAACAGACCCTCGTGGTCAGGTTGATCGTGCTCCGGCGTGGTCAATAACCTCTCGGAGTTGGTTTAGCGATTGCTAAGGCGCGACGTCCTCGCACGTTCGTAGTCGGATCGTCAAAGTCGACTTCCAACAAAGCGATATCCATCATCTCATCGAAAGACGGGACACCTTTGCCTCTATCAAGTGGTATCAGATTTCCAGGTTGCTCGGTGAGATTTTATAGTTTTTCGTAGTTTAGCTCGAGTCTGTTCTTCATACCTACAGTCCACGAAAAAGCCACACAAAAAAAATTAGGGTTAGTTCATCATATCCGAACCAATCTTAGCCTTTGCATAATCGTTTTAGGGTTTTGCTTTGTTGAATTTGCGGTTGCATCGTCGGTCTAGTTGCTGGTCTTAGCGTCTAGTCTTTTAGAGTTTCGAGTTCTGGTCATAAGTTGTCACGCTGCCGCCGCACCATCATCATCGCCCCTGCCATCTACCACCACCGCTCCGAATCCGTATCCATATACCACCACCAATCCGTGCCCATATACCACCACCGATCCATATCCATATACTACCACCGCTACCACCACCGCTGCCATATACCACCACCATATATCCACCACCAATCCGAGTTCCTTGCTTATTAGGTTTGTTTTCGGGATCCATCCAGATTCCGATTCGTGTTTCCTTGCCGGAGTAGGTTTCGGAAAAAAAAAAGAGTCGGGAAACCACGCTCCGTTTAGGCCCAAAAATTTTCGAAAACGCATTTTTCGAAAAATTTTCTGGCTATCCTATTTTTAGGTGTTTCTGAGTGTTTTGAGACAGGTGCCATTATAGGAAGTTTTTTTTGACCCGTTTCCAGTTTTTGGGTCCGGGCAGTCGAAAAAAAAAAATTGGTCGAAAAATTTTGTGCCCATCCTGTCAGTTTGAGCTAGGAAGAGTTTTGAGACACTCGCCATTATAGTGATTTTTCGCAAAAAAAAAAGCAGCGCAAAAAAAAAGAGCGAAAAAAATTCAGAGTGTGCTTTTCCTTTGTTTACGTGTCGCATCGTGATTTTGTTGGTGTTCCAGGCTCGCGTCTCTAGCACAGTCTAGCCTAGGACCAGCACAGTACCGTCGTTGAGCGTTTTTTCAACTTTGCATCTCTGAATTGATTATTGCTGACCCTTTTTGCTACCATAGTATAAGCCTTCCCAGCTCCACATACATCTACGTCGTGTGTTTGACTCTCCCTGGTAATCGCTCTATCCAAGCTTTGAGAGTTTTGACTACAACGGTTGCCGATCACCGCCTGTTGCTGGGTAAGAACTGGTAAGAATTTGAGTTTTGCTTGACGGATTTGTGACACCCACCACCACCACTTGTTCGTAGTCTGTAGGATCATATTCTTGTGTGTTTCTATTGCTGCTAACCATGCCAGGATCACAAGCCGACGAGATTGACTGGGAGAATTTATCGAACAAGGAGTTTCATGATAAGTTTCAGCAAATGATGACTGAACAGGTGCAAGATGTGCTGAACAATTTTGAAGAGGCCATGGAGAAGATCACTGGACTTGAGAAGACGTTCGAAACAAAGCTCGATAACAGATTTAATGAATTTCTCGCGCGTCTTCCACCACCACCACCCGCTGCACCTAACGCACCTCTCCAACAACAACAACAACGAGTACCTCCACGTCGCGAAATAGACCTTCGCCGAGCGAGCCGTGTTCCTCTTGCGTTTGGCCAAACTGTTGGTGCTGCTGTTGATACTTCTGTGGCTCCTGCTACTGCTGTTGCTGGTACCCAGGAGGATGATGAGTATGCGGGCGATTATGAGGATGAGGTTGATCAAAATCAGATCTACGAGCAGCCACCAGCACCACCACCAGCAGGTCGACCTCAGGTATATATTCGTAATGGTAGGCCTGCACCACCACCTCAGGTACGAGATGATGTCCATATTCCTAAACTGAAATTGAATGTTCCACCATTTGAGGGTAGATATGTTCCTGATATATATCTTACTTGGGAGTTAGAAACTGAACAATGATTTACATGTTTACAATATCCTGAGGAGAGACGAGTTGCTGCTGCTGTTTGTGCTTTCACTAGTTTTGCATGTGTATGGTGGTCTGAACATTGTATTTTATATCCTATTCCAACTACTTGGGCTGCTTTGAAAACTGCTATGCATACGCGTTGGGTTCCACCATATTATCAACGTGAATTGCTTCAAAAATTGCAGCGTTTAAGACAAGGAAAAAATTCTGTAGAAGAATATTATCAGGAATTACAAACTGGCATGATTAGATGTGGTATTGTTGAGGAGAATGAAGCTATGCTTGCACGTTTTCTGGGTGGATTAAATAGAGAGATTCAGACCATTCTAGACTATAAGGAGTATACTAATATCACTCGTTTATTCCATCTTGCTTGTAAAGCTGAA
>NW_025245071.1:0-2678 GCF_018294505.1 Triticum aestivum
GACAAATGGTTAGAAACCATATAATCCGAGAGAGGATCCATGTATGAAAACAAAGTGTAGACTTTGGAAGAACTACTTGATGGTCGTAAGGCTGTTGAGTGTAGATGGATTTTAAAAGGAAGACGGACAATGATGGTAAATGTCACCATTAAGAAAGCTCGACTTGTCGTTAAGATGTTTTCTGACAAGTTCAAGGAGTTGACTACGGTGAAATTTTCTCACTCGTAGCGATGCTAAGAGTCTGTTAGAATTATGTTAGCGATCACTGCATTATTTATGAAATCTTGCAGATAGGATGTCAAAACATTGTTTCCTCGACAATTTTCTTGAGGAAAGGTTGTATGTGATACAACCGGAAGGTTTTGTCAATCCTGAAAGATGCTAATAAGTATGCAAAGCTCCAGCAATCCTTCTAAGGACTGGAGTAAGCATCTCGGAGTTGGAATGTACGCTTTGATGAGATGATCAAAGATTTTGGGTTTATATAAAGTTTATGAGAAACTTGTATTTCCAAAGAAGTGAGTGGGAGCACTATAGAATTTCTGATGAGTATATGTTGTTGACATATTGATGATCAGAAATGATGTAGAATTTCTGGAATGCATATAGGGTTATTTGAAAAGTGTTTTTCAATGGAAAGCCTGGATTAAGCTACTTGAGCATTGAGCATCAAGATCTATAAGGATAGATCAAAACGCTTAATAGTACTTTCAAATGAGCACATACCTTGACATGATCTTGAAGGTGTTCAAGATGGATCAGTCAAAGAAGGAGTTCTTGCCTGAGTTGTAAGGTATGAAGTTAAGACTTAAAACTCGACCATGGCAGAATAGAGAGAAAGGACGAAGGTCGTCCCCTATGCTTAAGACATAGGCTCTACGGTATGCTATGCTGTGTACCGCACCTGAAGTGTGCCTTGCCATGAATCAGTCAAGGGGTACAAGAGTGATCCAAAAATGGATCATAGGACAGCGGTCAAAGTTATCCTTAGTAACTAGCGGACTAAGGAATTTTTCTCGGTTATGGAGGTGGTAAAAAGAGTTTGACGTAAAGGGTTACATCGATGCAAGCTTAACACCTATCCGGATAGCTCTGAGTAGAAATACCGGATACATATAATGGAGCAACATTTTAAATAGCTCCAAGTAGAACAGTTATTTGGAATAGCTCCAAATAGAGTGTGGTAGCTGCATCTAGGAGATGACATAGAGATTTGTAAAGCACACACGGATCTGAAAAGGTTCAGACCCGTTGACTATAACCTCTCTCACAAGCATAACATGATCAAACCCAGAACTCTTGGGTGTTAGTCACATGGGGATGTGACCTTGAGTGTTAATCACATATCGATGTGAACTGGATTATTAACTCTAGTGCAAGTGGGAGACTGTTGGAAATATGCCCTAGAGGCAATAATAAATTAGTTATTATTATATTTCCTTGTTCATGATAATCGTTTATTATCCATGCTATAATTGTATTGATAGGAAACTCAGATACATGTGTGGATACATAGACAACACCATGTCCCTAGTAAGCCTCTAGTTGACTAGCTCGTTGATCAATAGATGGTTACTGTTTCCTGACCATGGACATTGGATGTCGTTGATAACGGGATCACATCATTAGGAGAATCATGTGATGGACAAGACCCAATCCTAAGCCTAGCACAAAGATCGTGTAGTTCATTTGCTAGAGCTTTGCCAATGTCAAGTATCTCTTCCTTCGACCATGAGAGCGTGTAACTCCTGGATACCGTAGGAGTGCTTTGGGTGTATCAAACATCACAACATAACTGGGTGACTATAAAGGTGCACTAAGGTATCTCCGAAAGTATCTATTGTTTTATGCGGATCGAGACTGGGATTTGTCACTCCGTGTAAACGGATAGGTATCTCTGGGCCCACTCGGTAGGACATCATCAAATGTGCAATGTGACCAAGGAGTTGATCATGGGATGATGTGTTACGGAACGAGTAAAGAGACTTGCCGGTAACGAGATTGAACAAGGTATTGGATACCGACGATCGAATCTCGGGCAAGTAACATACCGATAGACAAAGGGAATTGAATACGGGATTGATTAAGTCCTTGACATCGTGGTTCATCCGATGAGATCATCGTGGAACATGTGGGAGCCATCATGGGTATCCAGATCCCGCTGTTGGTTATTGACCGGAGAACGTCTCGGTCATGTCTGCATGATTCCCGAACCCGTAGGGTCTACACACTTAAGGTTCGATGACGCTAGGGTTATAAAGGAAGCTTGTATGTGGTTACGGAATGTTGTTCGGAGTCCCGGATGAGATCCCGGACGTCACGAGGAGTTCCGGAATGGTCCGGAGGTAAAGATTTATATATGGGAAGTCCTGTTTTGGTCACCGGAAAAGTTTCGGGCGATATCGGTATTGTACCGGGACCACCGGGAGGGTCCCGGGGGTCCACCAAGTGGGGCCACCTGCCCCAGAAGGCTGCGTGGGCCAAGTGTGGGAGGGGACCAGCCCCTAGGTGGGCTGGTGCGCCCCCCACAAGGGGTCCAAGGCGCAAGGGAGAGTGGGAGGGGGCAAACCCTAGGGCAGATGGGGCCTAAGGCCCACCCCAGGCGCGCCTCCCCTCTCTCCCTCTCTTGGCCGCCTCCCAAGCCCCATCTTGGGCTGGCCGCACCCCTTGGGGGGGGG
>NW_025245072.1:0-2678 GCF_018294505.1 Triticum aestivum
GATGATGGAGATCATGGTGTCATGCCGGTGACAAGATGATCATGGAGCCCCGAAGATGAAGATCAAAGGAGCTATATGATATTGGCCATATCATGTCACTACTTTATATAATTGCATGTGATGTTTATTATGTTTATGCATCTTGTTTACTTAGATCGACGGTAGTAAATAAGATGATCCTTTGTAACAATTTCAAGAAAGTGTTCCCCCTAACTGTGCACCGTTGCTAAAGTTCGTCGTTTCGAAGCACCACGTGATGATCGGGTGTGATAGATCCTTACGTTCACATACAACGGGTGTAAGACAGTTTTACACATGCAAAAACACTTAGGGTTAACTTGACGAGCCTAGCATGTACAGACATGGCCTCGGAACACGGAGACCGAAAGGTCGAACACGAGTCGTATGGAAGATACGATCAACATGAGAATGTTCACCGACGATGACTAGTCCGTCTCACGTGATGATCGGACACGGCCTAGTCGACTCGGATCGTGTAACACTTAGATGACTAGAGGGATGTCTAATCTCAGTGGGAGTTCATTCAATAATTTGATTAGATGAACTTAATTATCATGAACTTAGTCTAAAACCTTTTGCATAATATGTCTTGTAGATCAAATGGCCAACGCTCATGTCAACATGAACTTCAACGCGTTCCTAGAGAAAACCAAGCTGATAGATGATGGCAGCAACTATACGGACTGGGTCCGGAACTTGAGGATCATCCTCATAGCTGCCAGGAAACAATATGTCCTAGAAGGACCGCTAGGTGACGCTCCCGTCCTAGAGAACCAAGACATTATGAATGCTTGGCAGTCTCGTGCTGATGATTACTCCCTCGTTCAGTGCGGCATACTTTACAGCTTAGAATCGGGGCTCCAAAAGCGTTTTGAGCATCACGGAGCATATGAGATGTTCGAAGAGCTGAAACTAGTTTTCCAAGCTCACGCCCGGGTCGAGAGATATGACATCTCTGACAAATTCTGTAGTTGTAAGATGGAGGAAAATAGTTCTGTCAGTGAGCACATACTCAAGATGTCTGGGTTGCACAACCGTATGACCCAGCTGAATATTAACCTCCCTGATGAGGCAGTCATTGACAGAATCCTTCAGTCGCTCCCACCAAGCTACAAGAGCTTTGTGATGAACTACAATATGCAGGGGATGGTAAAGACCATTCCTGAAGTATTTTCTATGCTGAAGTCAGCAGAGGTTGAAATCAAAAAAGAACATCAAGTGTTGATGGTCAATAAGACCACTAAGTTCAAGAAGGGCAAGGGTAAGAAGAACTTCAAGAAGGACGGCAAGGAGGTTGCCGCGCCCGGTAAGCCAGTTGCCGGGAAGAAGTCAAAGAATGGACCCAAGCCTGAGACTGAGTGCTTTTATTGCAAGGGGAAGGGTCACTAGAAGCGGAACTGCCCCAAATACTTAGCGGATAAGAAGGCCGGCAATACTAAAGGTATATTTGATATACATGTAATTGATGTGTACCTTACCAGTACTCGTAGTAACTCCTGGGTATTTGATACCGGTGCTGTTGCTCATATTTGTAACTCACAGCAGGGGCTGCGGAATAAGCGGAGACTGGCGAAGGACGAAGTGACGATGCGCGTCGGGAATGGTTCCAGAGTCGATGTGATCGCCGTCGGCACGCTACCTCTACATTTATCCACGGGATTAGTTTTGAACCTTAATAATTGTTATTTAGTGCCAAGTTTGAGCATGAACATTGTATCTGGATCTCATTTAATACGAGATGGCTACTCATTTAAGTCTGAGAATAATGGTTGTTCGATTTATATGAGAGATATGTTTTATGGTCATGCTCCGATGGTCAATGGTTTATTCTTAATGAATCTCGAGCGTAATACTACACATATTCATAGCGTGAATACCAAAAGATGTAAAGTCGATAACGATAGTCCCACATACTTGTGGCACTGCCGCCTTGGTCACATTGGTGTCAAGCGCATGAAGAAGCTCCATGCTGATGGACTTTTAGAGTCTCTCGATTATGAATCATTTGACACATGCGAACCATGCCTCATGGGCAAGATGACCAAGACTCCGTTCTCCGGAACAATGGAGCGAGCAACCAAATTATTGGAAATCATACATACCGATGTATGCGGTCCAATGAGTGTTGAGGCTCGCGGAGGATATCGTTATGTTCTCACTCTCACTGATGACTTGAGTAGATATGGGTATGTCTACTTAATGAAACACAAGTCTGAGACCTTTGAAAAGTTCAAGGAATTTTAGAATGAGGTAGAGAATCAACGTGACCGAGAGATAAAATTCCTACGATCAGATCGTGGAGGAGAATACTTAAGTCACGAATTTGGTACACACTTAAGGAAATGTGGAATCGTTTCACAACTCACGCCGCCTAGAACACCTCAGCGTAACGGTGTGTCCGAACGTCGTAATCGCACTCTATTAGATATGGTGCGATCTATGATGTCTCTTACCGATTTACCACTATCATTTTGGGGATACGCTCTAGAGACAGCTACATTCACTTTAAATAGGGCACCATCTAAATCCGTTGAGACGACACCGTATGAATTGTGGTTTGGGAAGAAACCTAAGCTGTCGTTTCTAAAAGTTTGGGGATGCGATGCTTATGTCAAGAAACTTCAACCTGAAAAGCTCGAACCCAAGTCGGAAAAATG
>NW_025245073.1:0-2678 GCF_018294505.1 Triticum aestivum
GGAAGTGATCCTGGCATATACCGGAAGTCAGAGTCCCGAAATAAACCAGATCTGACTCGCATAATGGTCATCATAGAGTAGGCGGCATCCTGCACAGCCATCTCGATAGTAACCCCGAGTCCATAGGAGCAGTGCAGAGGCTCAGTGGATCCAGGATAAGATGGAAATATCCTGACAGTGCAGAGATACTGGCTTTGATTGAAGTCCCGGAATTGCTCTTCGACCGTGTACTCAGGATACCAGCGGTATCCAGCCTCAGTCATTACCCTGACCAACTTAGCAGTATGGCCGGGTACATCTAGGCATCGAGTCAGGCGAACCACTTGATTGAGGTCGCGAGTGGCCATCTGAAAGCACAATTATAATGCAAAGGCATTAGAATTTCTAGCAAAATTTCGGCAGCATAACAGCTGTAAATGCTCAAAAAGGATATTGAGACATTTGACAAAGGATTTCGTAGACACTCAACATCATCACATCAAAGTTCTGGAACCATTCTAACAACATAATGTGGTAGTAGAACTGAACTAGGCTGATAACCATCAAACTTATAAGGTACTACTGATCAGTAACACGTGAACCTGATAGAGAGAACAGATCCTAATTCCTTAACCCCCGGTGGAAGAATGGACTGACTCAGATCAGAAAGTCATAAGGTATAAGGAGTAAAAAGAGCCTTACGTTCCAACCCACAAACAATTCCCCTACATATAACTAAAGAATTTCTAGACTCAACATCGACCAGTTTGGCTTGGAGAACCTACAGGCAGTCCGGCTCTGATGCCAACGCTGTCAGGACCCCGACTCGATGTCACATCGATCTAGCTGGTAACACCTCATATCACTTTGCGGCCTCACGCACGGTATCCCCACGGGTGTCGTCTTACCTTTTCCCGGGACCGTTTGCGCCTTTTGGCTCACGTATATGATAATGTCGCTAGCATCCATATGATAGGGAGCCCGGGCTGACATGACTATTCGTAAACCCAAAGTGGCACAGACTTACAGGGACAGGCATCCATGACCCAGCTTCGAACGTGTCGGTCATCGGCAAGTGGGTCCGGGCTGTAGCACTGGGCTAGCAGGACTCCGGTAAACCGGGCTGTAGCGGGCTAACAGGACTCCGGTACTCACAGCGTGACATTTCCCCGAAGGGACAGACACAGGAACGAAGAAGGACACATGCCGGCCAGCCTAAGTGTTCCAGAGCAGTAGCAAGCTACCATGGCTCAGCGGTAACACTAGGAGACATTTCCCGGTAAGAGAGGCTACTAAAGATAAACAACTAGATAGTCAGATCCCACACATACCAAGCATTTCAACCATACACACAATATGCTCGATATGTGCAAATACAATGAAGCATCACAACATGACTCTATGACACAAGTACTTTATTTAAGGCTCAGGGAGCCATACATATCATACACAAAGGTACGGGTCTCATGACCCAACATACAAGTCATACAGTCATACAAGCCAACAGCGGAAGTACTTTGTCTGGGTACAGACAACTAGTAAAATAAAAGAGGCTTGGAAGCCTAACTATACTACGTGGTCCATCACAAGCTCAGGGTCACCACCTGGGTCCTTAGCCTACTCGTTGATGTCAACGTCTACATAGAACCCATCAGAAAGGGTTGCAGCGTCTTCTGTAAAAATGTAGATTATAGCAACATGAGTACAAAGGTACTCAGCAAGACTTACATCAGATCCTACATACATGCATAGTATCAAGAAGGGTTGGTGGAGTTATTGCAGCAAGCCAGCTTTGACTCTTGGCTAGACTATCCTACGATACTCCAACTTGAAATAGTTTTGCGCACACGAGTCCACTATTCACCACTTCAATACACTACCGAGGATCCACCTCCGTCTTCCTACGGAAGAGCCATCCTCGGCACTCACACTTATCTTGAGGCTTTTAGTAGTTTCCATTTACTTGTCTATGAACTGTATAGGCAACCAAGTAGTCCTTTACCGCGGACGCGGCTATTTGAATAGATCATGTTAACCCTGCAGGGGTGTACTTCTTCATACACGCTCTCACCACTTACCGTCGTTTACACGACATGTACTCGGCAACCTTCAAGCGGAAGCCAACGTGGGTGTCGGCCACGACCTACCTAATCACCTAAGCCTCCAGTCCAGGTTTATCGCCTATTCAGGTTCCATCCGCAGGGAGTCCGGCCGAGGTTTCCCATACAACCCCGAACGATGTGAACAGGGTTCCCGAGATACCTAACGGGTATTCGGTACACCGTGCCACGTACCTACCGCATCACAGCCCACCCCTACGGTCAGCGCTGTCCACGGCCTCCAGTAGGCTACAAACACCAGAAACTACTTGCAACTCCTGGACGGAGAACTAGGGTGAATAAGAAGCCGAGAGGGTCCATTGGTTTCGGGCCCAATGCATGGTAGTAGCTGATTCTTAAATCACACATACAGATCTCAGTGCTTAAGGTCGGCTTCAATGAAACAACCCACCATGTACTCCTACATGGCCTCTCATCGATACCTTTACCAAATCGTGTTCACCACACCACTCTCATTACCGACATAATCATTTCACTCTAGCCCATCACCCAGATGAACCAGACCTGACACAACTCTAAGCATAGCAGGCATAGCAAGGTAGGAACAACACATACATATGGCTCAATCAACTCCTACAC
>NW_025245074.1:0-2678 GCF_018294505.1 Triticum aestivum
GTCCTGGACCATAACCCTGTTTTCTACTAGTGGAGAAACATAAATATGAAAACATAACTTTATTTGAAATTATGGTTTAAAAGATGTAGAACTTTAAAAATCGAAAGCCAAAATAAAAAGCAGGCACTAGGGAAATGCGTGCCTCTGCACTTGCGTGCCACAAATACTCGTCCATCTAGGCCCCCGTAGTAAGTACCGAATATAGGTACTTACTTCGTGAAGATAAGAATGGACACGCTACCCAAGGACCCTATTGATCTTAATTGGTTGATTAAACTAGTTAAGTTGTTGACAAATTAATAGGACTTAAGAACCCAATATGTAGTTGGATGATTATGAGGGTAGTGGTATCCTCAGTCTATCAAGGTTTAAGACACATAAATATCACACTGATGCTCACACTTTTTAATATATATTCTAGGCTTTCTGGTGATGTGCGTTTAATGAGAGAATTCATTCCGGTCGACTATGAAGACGTGTGATCGACGTTTCTTTTTGGTTTTCCAATCTAAGATCGGTTTACGTCATCCGTCGCCGCTGTAGCCCCCGCGCGGGTCTACTTCGACCCCGGCGCGACCAGCCGGCCTCTCCTCCGACCCAAAGGCCACGTGCGTCGAGGCGGCCCATCAAGGCCCACCGCCGCCCGCGTGTCGACCCGGCCGTCGCCCTATTGATCTACGTCGGCCTCATCCCTAGCGGCGTCAGGCTCGTCGGCTGCCTCGAGCTCAAGCGCGGCAGCTTCGTTGATCGCTCGAGCCTCGCTGCCCGGGCGCCGCAACTTCTTTGGTAGCCCGGGTGCCGGTGCTGACCCTACTTGTCCGCACGTCGTCCCACGCCGTCCGTCATCGCCGGCTTCATCTTGTTCTCCGCCGCTCTTCTTCGGCCGCCGCCGCCGCTACCCCGGTAGCCGTTGCCACCAGTCCAGCCCCTTCGTCTTCGTCCAGCACCAGCCCGTCCGGCGTCGTCGCCGTCATCTACCCCCGACCACTTCGTCTACTCCCACCATCGACATCGGTCTCGCGCCGATTTGTGCCACAACCGTCGCCGAGCCTTCTTGTCTGCTGGCCCTCCGACTCCTCGACATGGCCTACAGCTCCTGTAGGTCTCTCATTTACGCATGCATGGTGCTGGCAACAACGATGTGTGCCTTTGTCCATGATGTGTCCCCAGGCAAGCCCGGTAGGGTGCTTCGTAAACTTCTTCTTTGTCTGTCTTTGCATGCCCATTGCTGGCATCACCGATGCGTGCCTTCGTCTACGCCGTGTCCCCGTGTTTGGCAAACCTAGCGCGAAGCCTCGTCAACACCGTCCTCTACCTGGTGCACACTACTTTGACACCACTACGCCCATGACAAACTCGGTGCTTCCTTGCACCCACAGCTCCACGGCGACATCCTCGACACAGGCTCCCCGACTCGACATCGACCACGAAGTTCTTCGCACTGCTACCTCGACCACGACTACACCACCCTACGCTCTTGGCTAAATCGATAAACGACACAAAGGGCTACCGCCTTGCCTGAGCAAACTCGTCAGTTTCCACTGCAGCCACAACTTCCGCGATGCATCGACCGTTACGATTGTTACGTGGGGTTGTCCGTCAGCTTGCTTTCGGATTCTTCTCCAGTCTCACCATCTGTTTCCCTATCGTTGTGACTACGGAGAGGGATGTCAAGTATATGATTATTACGAAGTATAGTATATACTAGGATTTGGTCCTGCCTTGTTTTGTACTTTAAATTGGTCATTGTACTTTAAATTTTGAGTAAAGAAATATACGAGCCAATATAAACTACCAATATCTCATTATAATGTGATCCAAATCAGCTGAAACTTTCTAGATTCATCACTAGTTACATCTAACTAGTACCACACCACAAACTTTTGAATGACAAAACATAAGATTGCTAGACAAATCTGAAAAGATTCATAAATAGCCACAATATTCATAAAATAAGATCAGTAGCACCAAAACATGGATGATATTGTTGCCATTGGGCTTTAGCATCCAAGTAGTCGCCATATGGCCATTACAGACATCATCAAGTCTCACACACCAAAATATTACCGCCATGGGGTTTTATTATCCAAATACATCCCAAGTTGCAGTATAGGCATCACGTACTAATATACGGTATTCAGTCTTGTCGAGGCTGGACTTGAAGTGAAGTAGGAATACGCTCTGTTGCTTTCTTATCCTCGCCGCCATTTTTCTGACACCAGTGTACTTACAAACTAGACCCAATTGTCAGAAATCATGTCGACACATCCAAATGGTGGATTAGACCTAGCTGTGAATTACCCCAATATATGGTGTTTTGTGCAACAAACCTATATATAAAATAGGTGTTATGTGCAACACTAGCACCAAAAGTAGGTGGTTTGTGCAATTTCCTCGCGTGAAGAGTATTCTGCTATGAAGAATCAATCCGATTGAGTGCACGTGACCTGATTTTAGGGAGGGAGCCGTACGTTTATGTGATGAGCTACTCGCCGTGACATCCATGCAGTGGTCAGCCAAGAATTTGTATGCAGCAGATTGCTTTCAGAAAAGCAAAAGTCCAAAACTTTTGTCCTCGTCTTCATCTATTGCTAGTGATCCTAGCTAGATATACCTATAAAAGGGGACGACTCCTCCCGTCTGCGTGAGTACTTAAATCATCCTCACAAGAAGTCACA
>NW_025245075.1:0-2678 GCF_018294505.1 Triticum aestivum
AAGACACCCCATCCCGCACACCTTCCCAATCTCCGCCAATGTATGGGCAAGCGCCCGGGAACCGCCGTCCGGTCACTATAATTGTCACCTATTGAATCTATGCTTAGGTCTAGACGTCTAGATGTGCATTGGTGTATGCATGTTAATTGTCGATAATTTGAAAAATAGTCAACATACACGGACCGGATGAACTAGCTAATTAAATTCTAACTAAAAAGCAACTCGATTAACCAAGTAGCAGACACCAGTCATATTATTCTGATAGACATATGCATAATGCGTGTTTGAACTCTATTTCCATCTTCAAATGTTGAATCGGTAAATCTGACTGCACAGATTTTTGCAAAGAAAAATTTAAAGCGTGTGGCATGACTCCACCTTGGGTGGTTAAGCCTCAAGGTTCATGCATGCGCATACATGCTTGTTTCTGGCGTGTTGCCGAGTTTGATGTGTGACTCTTGGACCCTATCAAAGAACGTGTTAGTGATTAAATTAGTTAACGTGTACGGACTGCACAAATTTAATATTCTCAATTTGCTAAACTTGTTCACTGTCCGGCTTGACTATGCAGCGACAAATTGTTCTTGCCGGCTGGCGGCTAGGTGGTTACATTCCGTGCACCACAGTGTCATCAAGCGTAAAAGACATCTACTGTAGGTAAAATAATCCAAATGCGTAATACAATAGTTGGTTAGTACTTCCTCCGTCCGGAAATGCTTGTCATCAAAATGAATAAAAGAGGATATATCTAGATGTATATTAGTTCTAGATACATCTTTTTTCATCCATTTTGATGACAAGTATTTTCGGATGAAGGGAGTAAGAATTATTGGGTGGCCCTCACAGATCTAATAACTAAAGCCTAGTGTGTACAATGAAAACGTACACATGGACCGTAGCTCAAATGATAATCAAACCTTGAGAGTTCGCTACCTGCTTTGACATTTCTCAGGTAATGCACCTCTCTTTGTATCGTACGCACTAGTAGGTACTACCGTACTAGGTAGTTCATTGGATTGGGTTAATATTTGATGCCATCTGTTCCTATTATCAATATTTTATTTTACTTAACAAGCTGTAGGAAACGACGGGCCTTTCCTCGCAGCTCCATGGTAGAGAATATTCCAAACCCAAACCAGAATAACAAGACAATAGATGAATAAGGTACCACTACCATCAAACGCGTGACATTGATGGTCCGGAGAAAATTATCAAATGTCGTGGCATGGTGAAGTTTTCAAAGCACGGGAAACATATTCTTTTGAGGATGAAATCAAAGCTAGAGGCAGATAGATCCCTAGATAGCTAAGAGCAGCGTCTACACGACATCAAATCCGGGCACTCAAACGTCCATGGACGCGTCCACAGACAGTAATCAGTCACATCTTAAAATATGTCCACTGCATCCAAGTACCTAAAACGTGATACGTCAAATCCACACAAACTTGTAAAATTAATCCGAGATGCTTGGTCGATCATCCGAGGACCAAGCAATCTTACGAACACGACATCAAGATTTGTTAACAACTTTCACCATTATGGCTACATCCCCGGGTCTGACTACAAGCGCTCCTCCCCGTGACACCGTCACAAATACTGCACACCGGCCACCCAGGGGCCGGCAGTGGCGGAGCTGGTACCCGGCGACCCGGGGCAGCTGCCCGGGCTCCTAGCCCAGCAGCACTTGATAGTGACTAATAAACCACGTCCTAATTAGCAGAGTTTGGCGTTATTTGCCCGGGCAAAAAGTTCCTAGGTGGCCAAGCCTTGCAAAAAGTTCCTAGGTGGCCAAGCCTTGCACCGTAGTCCGAACGTAGAGGCCTAGGCCCATTTAATTAATACATTTACGGAGTACGTTGTACCTAGCCTAGCCCAATGCTCGTGGCTCTACGCCCGCACGTCTGCACGTAAAGGCTTAGAAAAATCATCAGGGGCTAGAGAAACCCTTGACGCCTTCTCGCCTCCTGCTCCTCCGGCCGCGATCGACCGCGACGGTTCAGTTCGTTCGACAGCAGTGGCAGATCGCCGGGCAATCCACGGCGCCTCCTCCTAGCAGTTTGTGGCTTGTCTTCCAATGTCTAATTAGAAGAGGAATTGGGGTGAGTTTAGGGCTTAGTCTTGTGCAGCTGCAGGCACACGCATGAGTAATTTGGGGATTCTAATTTTGGCATGTAATTTGCAGCGACATGTGTAATTAAAGATTCTATCACCCCGAGCAGGTTGATTGAAGGATTGTCACTTTTGTTGTCGACACATCTAACCTGACCATTGTTAGTTAGTTCATTCAATCATTCCAAATCATCCAACTTTAATCTTATGTTATTAATTTCAGATATGAGGAGGTTTTTGGTTCCTAGAGCAAGTATTGAGAATGCAAGTGCTATGCAGCCGGAATCAGAACAAGACCCTCCTATTCATGTTGCTAACAATAGTGAGTTTAATTAATCCGGACCAAATTCAATCTGATCCTGCATTGAGAAAACAAATTGCTGAATATGCGCCACAAATTCAAGACCAAGTTAAGAGGGCAACATATTAAAGGGTCGAACCAAACCAGTATTAGAATTTCGCCGAACGGATTCAAGAGCATTTTCTAAGTCATTGTATGAAAAGTATAACTGGATAGAATATAGCGAGTCCGAGGATGTAGCTTTTTATTTCTATTGTTTCTTGTTCAA
>NW_025245076.1:0-2678 GCF_018294505.1 Triticum aestivum
GATCAGTTTTATGAGTTTATATGTTTTGATGTACCGAAGGTAGTTCGGAGTCCTGGATATGATCACGGACATGACGAGGAGTCTCGAAATGGTCGAGACATAAAGATTTATATATTGGAAGCCTATATTTGGATATCGGAAGTGTTCCGGGTGAAATCGGGATTTTACCGGAGTACCAGGGGTTACGGGAACCCCCCGGGGGTTTAATGGGCCAAGATGGGCCTTAGTGGAGATGAGGAGGGGTGGCCAGGGCAGGCCGCGCGCCCCCTCTCCTTCTAGTCTGAATTGGACAAGGAGGGGGGCGCCCCCCTTTCCTTCCTCTCTCCCTCCTCCTACTCCAACTAGGAAAGGAGGGAGTCCTACTCCCGGTGGGAGTAGGACTCCTCCTGGCGCGCCTCCTCCTGGCCGGCCGCCTCTCCCCCCTTGCTCCTTTATATACGGGGGCAGGGGGGCACCTCTAGACACAAGTTGATCGTAGAGATCTCTCCAGCAATGTGCGGTACCCCCCTCCACCATAGTCCACCTCGGTCATACTGTAGCGGTGTTTAGGTGAAGCCCTGCTGCGGTAGCTTCATCAACATCGTCACCACGCCATCGTGCTGACAAAACTCTTCCCCGAGCTCTACTGGATCATGAGTTCGCGGGACGTCACCGAGCTGAACGTGTGCCGAACGCGGAGGTGACGTACGTTCGGTACTGAGGCTCGGTCGATCGTGAAGACGTACGACTACATCAACCGCGTTGTCATAACGCTTCCGCTTAATGATCTATGAGGGTACATGGACGACACTCTCCCCTCTCGTTGCTATGCATCACCATGATCCTGCGTGTGCGTAGGATTTTTTTTGAAATTACTACGTTCCCCAACATGATCTCCTACTGGATTGATACCTTGGTTCTCAAAAACTGAGGGAAATACTTAGCTACTTTACTACATCACCCTTTCCTCTTCAAGGGAAAACCAACACAGTGCTCAAGAGGTAGCAGTACCACAAAAATACCAAAACTATTTATCTTATTATCTTTATCAGATCTCACTTTTGCAAGTGGTCATGAAGGGATTGACAACCCCTTTATCGCATTGGTTGCAAGGTTCTTGATTGCTTGTGCAGGTAGTAGGCGACTTGCGTGTAGTCTCCTACTAGATTGATACCTTGGTTCTCAAAAACCGAGGGGAATACTTACGCTACTTTGCTGCATCACCCTTTCCTCTTCAAGGGGAAACCAACGCATGCTCAAGAGGTAGCAAGAAGGATTTCTGGCGCCGTTGCCAGGGAGATCTACGCCAAGTGAAGACACACCAGGTACCCATCACAAACTCTTACCCGTCACTTTACATTATTTGCCATTTGCCTCTCGTTTTCCTCTCCCCCACTTCACCTTTGCCATTTTATTCACCCTTTTTCCATTCTCCTCTTTTCGCTTGCTTCTTGTTTGCTTGTTTGTTGGATTGATTGTTTGTCACGATGGCTCAAGATAATACTAAATTGTGTGACTTTTCCAATACCAACAATAATGAATTTATTAGCACTCCGGTTCCTCCTACTACCGATGCTGAATCTTGTGAAATCAATACCGCTTTGTTGAATCTTGTTATAAAAGATCAGTTTTCTGGCCTTCCTAGTGAAGATGCCGCTACGCATCTGAACAACTTCGTTGATTTGTGTGATATGCAAAATAAGAAAGATGGGGATGATGATATTGTTAAATTGAAGCTATTTTCATTTTCGCTTAGAGATCGTGCTAAAACTTGGTTCTCCTCTTTGCCTAAAAATAGTATTGATTCATGGAATAAGTGCAAATATGCTTTTATCTCTAAGTATTTTCCTCCTGCTAAGATCATCTCTCTTAGAAACGATATTATGAATTTTAAGCAACTTGAGCATGAGCATGTTGCACAAGCTTAGGAGAGTATGAAATTAATGATACATAATTGCCCTACACATGGTTTGAATTTATGGATGATTATACAAAAAAATTATGCTAGATTGAATTTTGCTTCTAGAAATCTTTTAGATTCGGCCGCGGGAGGCACTTTTACGGAAATCACTTTAGGAGAAGCTACTAAACTCCTAGATAATATTATGGTTAATTATTCTCAATGGCACACCGAAAGATCCACTAGTAAAAAGGTTCATGCGATAGAAGAGATTAATGTTTTAAGTGGAAAGATGGATGAACTTATGAAGTTGTTTGCTAATAAGAGTGCTTCTATGGATCCTAATGATATGCCTTTGTCTACTTTGATTGAAAATAATAATGAATCTATGGATGTGAATTTTGTTGGTAGGAGCAATTTTGGCAATAACGTGTATAGAGGAAATTTTAATTCTAGGTCATTCCCTAGTAATTGCTCTAATAATTGTGGTAATTACAACAACAACTCTTATGGAAATTTTAATAAGATGCCCTCTGATTTTGAGACTAGTGTTAAAGAATTTATGATTTCTCAAAAGAATTTCAATGCTTTGCTTGAAGAAAAATTGCCTAAGATTGATGAGTTGGCTAGGAATGTGGATATAATTTCTCTTGATGTTGATTCTTTGAAACTTAGATCTATTCCACCTAAGCATGATATCAATGAATCTCTCAAAGCCATGAGAATTTCCATTGATGAGTGCAAAGAAAGAACCGCTAGGATGCGTGCTAAAAAGGATTGCTTTGTAAGAGCGTGTTCT
>NW_025245077.1:0-2677 GCF_018294505.1 Triticum aestivum
ACTATTGTCAGTAGTTTTAGCTTTGGCAAGTGAGTACACAAAATTACTTCCCTCTCCATAATTACTCCATAAACACATCGTTTTGTGCGTCTTCTCTCCCAAGTCACTTGCTCTTCCGCTCCCCCTCTTGTCTGGTTCCTTCCGTCTTTCTTGCTTCATCTTCCTCACTCTACAGTCCACACAGATAGATCTACGATTCCCCCACTTGCTCTGAAATACAGTAAATTTTTCCCCTCTGCTTAATACTTACGCGTTGCGCACTATTTTTGTTAGTTGGATTCTTGTTGTATGTTACCCTTTTAATTTTAGTTTTTGTGTTAATATCTTACCCCTTTTAAGAGGTTCTATAGGGTAATAATCTTGGAGGACAACATTTGATTTTTTTTTCAGCTAGTTCGCTGCAAGCTTGTAGATTTGAGGAGGTCTGTGCGTGTTTTTTCATTTTTTTACAGAGACACTAACATCAAGGGATATCACCATATCAGCATTCGCTTCGCTCTATCTTACTCGTTGAAACAAGCGTGTATCAGTGATGTACAGTCCTTTAATTCTTTGTAACATTAGCGGAGTGTTGAAATAAATTTATCTTCAATAATTAATGAACCCGAGTCTTATATATTGTTACATCTCGCAGACAAACATGGCGTGTGGTGTTTGCAGGAACCTCAACTGTCCCGGTGTTGAATCTAATGTTGCCCAATCTTTCTTGATTATGTCTTTGCCTCGTTGTTATGATTCATGCCTGGTAAGTTTTACTACCAATCACGTGGCCAGTAAAAAACCTTCGTCACTGTATTTGTTGCAGTTATCTTTATTCCGCAGTCAGCAACCACACGTATTCCTTCGGAACAAACTATACTGCGCATGCTTGTTTTTATTTTATAGGCCTTGATGTAATTAGAAGCTCAATTGTTTTGTATAGGTTTAATTAAATGTCATAGATGGTGCCTGTGCCTGTGCCTGAAAGCCAAGAAATTTCAAGGAAAAAACACTTTCATTTATTTTTTCTGAAAATCAGTTAAACATTTATATACCTTTGTCTTAATTTTACTTTTATGCAGTATGTCCCATGCTACTACCGGAACTAGGTCCTTTCTTTAATCTCTTTATGGAAAGATGAAGCTTTCAAGGATGGTTTTGAAGACGAAGATTTTGACCTTGTGTTCGACACTACTAAGGAATTGTCTTACAAGATTAAGTTTACAGATGGCAACCACGGGTCTAAGTTTCATGGACGTGGATGGGAAAATTTGATACGTGACTATGATCTGTTTTACGGTGATATTATAAAATTGGATTTGCAAGCAGAAGATTTCTTCTTTCCCATTGACCTAATGTTGAGTGAATCTCGAGGAGGTCACAAAGCGTTTCCCAAACCTTCCGTTGGTATGTTCTGATCGCTTATCAATATTTGTTCTGGTTTAACATTTATCTATTATAATTTTACTGTCGCATGCCGTTGATATTTATGTGCTTAATCTCTGTGATATAATGTATTAAATCTTTCTTTGTACTCACAATGTAGTTTAATGTTGTACATTTTTTGTTTAATGTACAACATTAAACTACATTGAATTACTCTCGTCGGTCTCAAATTAATGTAGTTTAAAACAGTAATTTCCCATTTAAAACCCATTATTCGTTTATTTTAGCTGCTCTATTCATTGCTTCACACATAGTGGCTAATACATGGTTGTATTTATTTAGCCCTTGAAGGCCTCAGTTTATCGGAAAAGAGCTACATAGACGAGACAATCTACACCCGGGGTATAAAACTTTCCTATATCGGCATGGCTAGCATGATTAAACTAGTCCTAAATGCTAAACACATCCCTGCCATTACCTTTGTGCATTGTCTATGTTTCACCAACGTTCACACATACCGTTTGGTACATCTTTGTTTCTTTCTCTAAACCACAGTCAACATGTGTGTCCTCCTAATCTAATGCCAGAATAATTTGTTATTGTACAGAAAATCCCAGCTATTGTTACCAATGATCTTAGGATGAAGCTTGGATATTTGCCTCTCAAAGGCAGCATCAGGCTTGTTCAAATTTTCAGCAGCCTTGATTTGCCTGTCACCTACTGTATACACAAAGATGGAAGGATGGTGATCGCCGGGATTTCTGCTTTTGCAAATGTAGCCAGGCTGATAGTTGATTGCGTTGTACTCATCAGTATCCAGTGGCACACTGTGCGCGGGGAGGACTCGCTCTCACTTGTGATCACCGATCTTTACAAAAAAAGGCATGACGCGAGATGTGCAGAGTGATGGAGGGATGGCATTACACCATATAAATTTTAACTACTATGGTATTAAGTTAAGTATCATACGTGTGTTATTTCAAACTATGAGTGCAGTTGAAATCCTCATAGTACATACCTAATAGAACTTATCAGTTCAAATTCTTATTCAGAGTATGGTACTGAAAGCAGATGCAATCCTAAACGTGGTTGTCGTCGCTGTTGTGGTTGTTCTGGTTGTTCTTGTTGTTGTTGTGGATGTGTCTCTCGGTTTGACATGTTTCCTTCGACATGTTTGCTAAGAGAGGCACTTGAACCTAGTGCAGCTTCAATCCTGTGTTAAGAACACTCATGGTCATGCCTCTGTGCTTTGATTAACTTAGCTGACTTGTGTAGTAAGAGAGGCACAACCGTGAAGTTAGTGAAGGCACGG
>NW_025245078.1:0-2677 GCF_018294505.1 Triticum aestivum
AGAGGTGAGCTGCCAGGTGGTGCAGCGGCCTCAAGGAAAAGCACATGTGCTTCCAGCACCCCGACGTAAAGCCCGCGTGCCACCACAGGAGGTGGCAGCGCACGGGAAGACCAAGATCCACCTCCTCGATGGGCCACAGTGGCCACAGCAGGATGTCGCGTGTTCACCTCGGAGCTTAGCAACGTCATCTGGCTGAGCAAGTTCAAACCTGACCCGCCTCCACGCTACGACGGCACCGCCGATGCTGCTGAGTTCCTGCAGCTCTATGAGCTGACCATCGAGGCGGCCAGCGGTGACGAGAAGATCATGGCGAACTGGTTCCCCAAGGCCATCAAGGAAGGCGCATGCTCTTGGCTCCTGAATCTCCCCGTCGGGTCGGTCTCTTTCTGGGAGGAGATGCGCGGCTGCGGGTGACCGTCTGCCGGCCGTGGGTGACTTGCGACGCATCAAACAGAAGTCAGGAGAGACCCTGCAGAAGTACATCCAACGCTTCAACAACATTCGCCTCAAGATCCACAAGGTTTCGAACGAGGCCATTATTTCAGCGCTCACTGATGGCGTCCGCGACATCAAGATGAAGGAGGAGCTCTCCATCCACGAGGACTTCTGCACAGCCCTAGAGATGCTCAATATGGTGAACAAGTGTCCGAGGGCTGAGGAGGGGCGCCCCTCCCTCCTCGAGCTCCCCGATGCTGACGCAGAAGATAAGAAGGCCAATGCCAAGGACGTGAAGCGCAAGGAGCCAGAGATGAATTGCGGATGCGACCACCCCGAGTCATCCAAAAGCACCCGACCGTTCTGCGTCTTCCACAATGTCCACAACCACAACACAAAACGACTGCCAGGAGCTCAGGGCCCTCCGTGACGAGCGCCTCGGTCGATGCCCCGAGTGCAACAATGCGGGCTACGGCCGTAGAGGTGGCCGAGGTGGAGGACGCTGGGAAGGATGCAACCATCGCCAGGAGTGGCGCAACCATCCTCGAGAGGACCGTTGGCAGGGCCAACCTTGCGAGGGCGCCTGGAGGGAGCAGCCTCATGAGGATCACCCTCAGGGCAATGCCGGTCTTCCTCCACTGCCTCCACCGCCAATGAGGAATGAAGACCATCACCAGGACTAGGGGGCTGGGGGCTTCCAGGAGCCTTGAGCTATTGCCTGCATCTTGGGCGGCTCACAGGCCCCAGCTTCTCACCACATCTTCAAGCAGTTCATGCGCGAGGTGAACGCGGCGCTCCCCAAGCCCGAAGCAACTGGCCCGCTTAGGTGGTCCATATGCACCATCACCTTTAGCTCCCTGGATCAGCTAAAGTACGCGACCACTACCAGTGCGCTCCCCTTGCTCTTTTTCCTGTCATCAGCAACATGGTCGTAACCAAGACTCTCATTGATGGTGGAGCAGGGCTCAACGTTCTCTCTGTTCAAATGTTCAACAGGCTCCAAGTGCCGTACTGCCAGCTTCAGCCTACCAAGCCATTCTCAGGAGTGACCGATGGTTCCACACACCCGATAGGGCAGGTCCGGCTCCCTATCACCTTCGGTGAACGCAACAACTACCACACCGAGCTCATCGACTTCGACGTCGCTGACATTCGCCTGCCGTACAACGCTATCCTAGGGTACCCAACACTGGCCAAGTTCGTGGCAGCAACGCACCACGGCTAAAATGTCCTCAAGAAGCCTGGAAGAAGCGGCATCATCACTGTCGCTTGCCAGGAAAAGGACGCGGTGTGCTCCCTCGAGCGCGCCTACCAGGCTGCAGCAGTCGAGAACCTAGAAGATGAGAGGGTCCTCGCTCCTGAGGTCGACCCCAAGACGAAGAAGTTGCAGCTGGGTCAGGGATCTAGCGAGGAAGTATCACCCGATGGCGCCGCGCTAAGCCTCGCTTCCCTGGATGGGGCGCCTTCACCTATCGCATAGGGAGGCATGCCCGGCGCCCCTCTCAGGCTAGGCTCGGGGGCTCTCCTCGGGAGGGCCTCACACCTAGCCAACGTCACGAGGGAGGCGCTTGGGCACCATGTGGAGGCGTGCTTCAGCACACGCTTCTCAGGAGAAGGCGTCGGGCGGAAGGCGCCAGACATCCAGGAGTTCATCGGGAAGGCAATCGAGGAGATTCAAGAGGCAAGGTTTCTACAAGGCGTTCGCCACCCACCGCGAGGCACGGCTCACTGCCCTGGACAGGGTAAGGAGTTCCGTGTCTGCATCAACATCCCAGGCTCAACAAGGCCACGTCTCGGCAGCTCTTCTGGCCGTCTCGTGTCGGCTGATGCGGGGGTCCACCTCATAGCTACGTCCGCATGCCCTTTGGCCTCTCGGGCGCAGCTGTGGCGTTCCAGCATTGCACAAGGGACGTCCTGGCGGCTCACAAGGCTAGGCACGAGGCGACCCTGGCAGAGATGGAGGTGCATCTTCGGGAGCCTCCTGGGCCCCCTAGGCCTCCCGAGGCTCGGGGCCAAGGCGGCTCGTGAGGGACGACTCCAGCAGCGCGCGTCGCTTACTACCCCGACATCTCTTCAGTGACGGTACCAGGTGACATCTCTCTAGTTCGTTCAGTTTGGGGGCGCCCCACAGGAAGCATCATCCCCAAGCCGTGTGGGTCCGTCCCCGCGGCGTGTATCATTTTGCATTCACCAGAATTGTCTAACCAACTTTCATGAGTTTATCTATAATCGTCACTTCACG
>NW_025245079.1:0-2677 GCF_018294505.1 Triticum aestivum
CAACACCTCGACGTCCCTCATCCACTGCACCGGATGAGGATCCATCATCGATCTCGTCGTCCCGCCGGTTCAGCCACCCCGTCCTCCACCTCCAAGGAGATGCCCCGATGTTCCCCTCATCTTTCGCGCCACCTCCATTCCCACACCACCGTCTTCACCTGCACCAGCGGAAGAGCATCATCATCACCGATTCCTCAAATGAAGTTGAGGCCTAATCGGCACCACTAAAGAGGTTCTACACTAATTGCCACATTTTCTTCTTGATTCGATCGCACGGTGCTGCCGGTGCTCGGTCCTGAGCCGACATGGCGCGGCTCCATCCACGGCGGCGTTGCTGGCCACTTCCTCCATGATGTCGCTCCCTCGGCGGCGACATCCACATCAATAGGAGCTGCTACTGCTTTGGCTCTTGCTCGCACTGCTGCTCTCCTCTTGCTCTCGGTCCCCTGCCTGGTCTGCTCTTGCTCGCGCTGCTAATGTCGCTCTTGCTCTTGCTTGTGTTGTTGCCCAACACTTGCGTGCGCTACTACTGCACGAGCAGTAGATCCTGCTCTCCCTTGAGACCATGCAGCTGCTACCTGAGATGCTGCTACGCGACCAGCTGCCCCGGCTCTTGCACGCGCTGCTGATCCACGCGCTGCTGCTACTACAGCTTTTCTGCTACTAGTGTATTGACCAGACCCCAAACAGTCTGATCTCTGTGCATCAGTGTCATCCCTAGATCAGTAATGCTGACAGGCACAATACTTGAAGGATTTATAACAGAGTAGCAATCACACACTTATTACATCGAATGTCTCAAAAGAGAACTTATTACAACAAATATGGCTTAAGGCCATCTAATAACGATAACAGCGGAAGGCTTGGAAGATAAGTGAGTCCATCAACTCCAATGGCATCACTGAGTAAGAACCACGATCCTAAGGCATCTTACTCGTCGTCTGAAAAGTCTGCAACATGAACGTTGCAGCCCGAAAACGGGTCAGCACATGGAATATGCTGGCAATGTAACACATACAAAGTAATGAACAGAATAAAACTACACTACATGCATAATATGGCTAGTGGAAAGCTCTATGGTTACAGTTTTGCGTAAAGCCAATTTTTGCCTACTACAAAGGAATACATTTTATTTAACTATCATGGTGGTTGTTAAACATTGAGAATAGTTGACAGCATTCTCAATCCCAACTAAGCATCATCATTTAAAACCCAACAATATTAATTAAAGTAACATGATGAGATTCACATGGTAATCCAAGTACTAGATACTCAAAATGTCCATAACCGGGACACGGCTAACCATGATTAGTTTGTACACTCTGCAGAGGTTTGCACACTTTTCCCCACAAGACTCGGTCTCCTCCGTTGGTTTTCTCGCACTACATGGTGTTTGAGAAACGGATGACCGAGACATAGTCTTTCAGAAGCGTTTGCACCTTACGATGGGTAGACCGTTACACCTACTTTCCCCTACATATGCTAGTCTACCACTGTAAGAGTTCACACGACTTAATCAACTATGCTAGAGCCCATAGTAGCTTGTGGCTGCACATGGAAGTTTCTAGCATGAACAATCTTATGATCCCTTGAGCCTGGGTGGCGGTCCATAAAGAAAAATAGGCAATCCTGGAATACCCAGGTGCCTCAATCTACCCAGATGTGTATTAAAGTTGCCACCTTAAATAAACCATTTATTAACAATCTCACATCTGTCATGGATACACTCACCCAATTCACGTCTACTAGCATAGCATGGCATTAATAGCAGACATAGAAGTAACTCCCAAGGGTTTGATAATAAAACATGTAATAGGTACTACCTCATCTACTTCCCAAAACCCACATATTAATTAGATCTTAACCATGCAATTGTTTGAGGATTGATCTAATGCATAAAAACTGGGTAGTAAAAGGTATGATCAAAGTATTACTTGCCTTGCTGATGATCCGTGAAACCTAGAGATTCGAAGTAGCAAGCGGCGCACTCCGGATACTCTATCGCAAACAAACAAGCAAACAAGCATACAATAAGTACTCAACTAATGCACAGGTAAAACTCAAATAAGAGAAGTAACTAGAAAGTTCAACTTAAGAACTCCGGTTTGCAAAAAGAATCAAATCGAATGAAGCAACGAAAGTCAAATGGCAGAAGAAACAAGCTTCATTTACTAATCTGGACCTAAGTCAAATTTTACAGAAGCAAAAACTTGTTTGAGTAGGTTAAATGGAAAGAGGGTTTCGAGACGAAACTCACCTGATTCCGATAAACGAGCGAAAAGTTAAACTAAAACAAAAATCATATCAGAAATCGCGATCTGGAAAAAAATCGCGGAAAATCCGAGAAAAAGAAAAACTGACGAATAGTTTATCAAACGGACGTTCGTTAACTGAAACTAAACTGTGAACTCATCCGTTAAAAATGAACGAACGAGCGAACGCTCGCTAAATAAAATAAACCGAAAAAAACAAACCGATCTAATCTACAAAAACGAAAACTAGGGTTTTCTAAAAAAACGGATCGGTTTCTTGAAAAAACCGGGCAGCGGCGGCTACCTCGGCTCGGGCTCCGGCGGGGTCCGGCGGGGCTGCGGGGCGGTGGGGCATTGGCGGCACACGTCGGCAGCGGCGGTTGGCGGCGGCGACGACTCCTGGTGGCAGCGGCGGCGGTGGTATG
>NW_025245080.1:0-2677 GCF_018294505.1 Triticum aestivum
AATGGTGTGTCCGAACGTCGTAATCGTACTTTACTAGATATGGTGCGATCTATGATGTCTCTTACAGATTTACCGCTATCATTTTGGGGTTATGCTTTAGAGACGGCCGCATTCACGTTAAATAGGGCACCATCAAAATCCGTTGAGACGACGCCATATGAACTGTGGTTTGGCAAGAAACCAAAGTTGTCGTTTCTTAAAGTTTGGGGCTGCGATGCTTATGTGAAAAAGCTTCAACCTGATAAGCTCGAACCCAAATCGGAGAAATGTGTCTTCATAGGATACCCAAAGGAAACTGTTGGGTACACCTTCTATCACAGATCCGAAGGCAAGACATTCGTTGCTAAGAATGGATCATTTCTAGAGAAGGAGTTTCTCTTGAAAGAAGTGAGTGGGAGGAAAGTGGAACTTGACGAGGTAACTGTACCTGCTCCCTTACTGGAAAGTAGTTCATCACAGAAAACTGTTTCAGTGACACCTACACCAGTTAGTGAGGAAGCCAATGATAATGATCATGAAACTTCAGATCAAGATACTACTGAACTTCGTAGATCAACCAGAGTAAGATCCGCGCCAGAGTGGTACGGTAATCCTGTTCTGGAAGTCATGCTACTAGATCATGATGAACCTACAAACTATGAAGAAGCGATGGTGAGCCCAGATTCCGCAAAGTGGCTTGAAGCCATGAAATCTGAGATGGGATCCATGTATGAGAACAAAGTATGGACTTTGGTTGACTTGCCCGATGATCGACAAGCAATTGAGAATAAATGGATCTTTAAGAAGAAGACTGACGCTGATGGTAATGTTACTGTCTACAAAGCTCGACTTGTCGCAAAAGGTTTTCGGCAAGTTCAAGGGATTGACTACGATGAGACCTTCTCACCCGTAGCGATGCTTAAGTCCGTCCGAATCATGTTAGCGATTGCCACATTTTATGATTATGAAATTTGGCAGATGGATGTCAAAACTGCATTCCTGAATGGATTTCTGGAAGAAGAGTTGTATATGATGCAGCCGGAAGGTTTTGTCGATCCAAAGGGAGCTAACAAAGTGTGCAAGCTCCAGCGAGCCATTTATGGACTGGTGCAAGCCTCTCGGAGTTGGAATAAACGTTTTGATAGTGTGATCAAAGCATTTGGTTTTATACAGACTTTCAGAGAAGCCTGTATTTACAAGAAAGTGAGTGGGAGCTCTGTAGCATTTCTGATATTATATGTGGATGACATATTACTGATTGGAAATGATATAGAATTTCTGGATAGCATATAGGGATACTTGAATAAAAGTTTTTCAATGAAAGACCTCAGTGAAGCTGCTTACATATTAGGCATTAAGATCTATAGAGATAGATCAAAACGCTTAATTGGACTTTCACAAAGCACATACCTTGACAAAATTTTGAAGAAGTTCAAAATGGATCAAGCGAAGAAAGGGTTCTTGCCTGTGTTACAAGGTATGAAATTGAGTAAGACTCAATGCCCGACCACTGCAGAAGATAGAGAGAATATGAAAGATGTTCCCTATGCATCAGCCATAGGATCTATCATGTATGCAATGCTGTGTACCAGACCTGATGTATGCCTTGCTATAAGTTTAGCAGGGAGGTACCAAAGTAATCCAGGAGTGGATCACTGGACAGCGGTCAAGAACATCCTGAAATACCTGAAAAGGACTAAGGATATGTTTCTCGTATATGGAGGTGACAAAGAGCTCATCGTAAAAGGTTACGTTGATGCAAGCTTTGACACTGATCCGGACGATTCTAAATCGCAAACCGGATACGTGTTTACATTAAACGGTGGAGCTGTCAGTTGGTGCAGTTCTAAACAAAGCGTCGTAGCGGGATCTACATGTGAAGCGGAATACATAGCTGCTTCGGAAGCAGCAAACGAAGGAGTCTGGATGAAGGAGTTCATATCCGATCTAGGTGTCATACCTAGTACATCGGGTCCAATGAAAATCTTTTGTGACAATACTGGTGCAATTGCCTTGGCATAGGAATCCAGATTTCACAAAAGGACCAAACACATCAAGAGACGCTTCAACTCCATCCGGGATCTAGTCCAGGTGGGAGACATAGAGATTTGCAAGATACATATGGATCTGAATGTTGCAGACCCGTTGACTAAGCCTCTTCCACGAGCAAAACATGATCAGCACCAAGGCTCCATGGGTGTTAGAATCATTACAGTGTAATCTAGATTATTGACTCTAGTGCAAGTGGGAGACTGAAGGAAATATGCCCTAGAGGCAATAATAAAGTTATTATTTATTTCCTTATAATCATGATAAATGTTTATTATTCATGCTAGAAGTGTATTTACCGGAAACATAATACATGTGTGAATACATAGACAAACATAGTGTCACTAGTATGCCTCTACTTGACTAGCTCGTTAATCAAAGATGGTTATGTTTCCTAACCATGAACAATGAGTTGTTATTTGATTAACGAGGTCACATCATTAGTAGAATGATCTGATTGACATGACCCATTCCATTAGCTTAGCACCCGATCGTTTAGTATGTTGCTATTGCTTTCTTCATGACTTATACATGTTCCTATGACTATGAGATTATGCAACTCCCGTTTACCGGAGGAACACTTTGGGTACTACCAAACGTCACAACGTAACTGGGTGATTATAAAGGAGTACTACAGGTGTCTCCAATG
>NW_025245081.1:0-2677 GCF_018294505.1 Triticum aestivum
CTTTCCACTTTGAGTACCTTTTAGCTTAATTTGAAAGTTCAAACTCATTACTTTCTAGCAATGCTCATTTTTTGGGGATACTGTAGTGGCCATATTCTGTGATCATGGTATTAACTCTGCCAAGTTGGTTTTGTTAACATTGCAGCAACCAAGGAGCACATCGTGGGCAGCAGGATGGCTGGAACTGAATATTTTAATTTGTATATATACTACGGTGCCTTTCAAAGAAAGTCTAGCCATGTGCTCTCCAGGATGGCTGTTTTTATATGGCTTAGGGGCTCCACTTAAAACGACTCTACCCTTATTTGGTCAACTTCAACGTGGATCATCAAATCAACCATAAATATCTAGACCAAATGGCCCGAACACTTTCCCTCGATGAGTTCCTCGCTTTCGCTCGATGAGTTTTCATATTAGAAATCCAAAACACACTGCACCGTGGATCCTGTTTGAGGAGGAGAAACCTCACCGACGCCACTCATATAAGCCATCACAACCTCCAGATCTGACAACGAGGCTCGGAGGACGGCGCTGACTGCGACGGAGATGCCAGTGGCCTCGGAGGCCCGAGGCCACCGCTATGAGGTCACCGTCCGATTAGTTAGGATTAGTTCAAATTTAATTAAGCTTAATTTGTATAAGTTTCATCCGTTTAGCTGTAAGAGGGTTGTCAATCCTCTTGAACGTTGATTTATCCTTGTCTCTATCGGTTCAAAGGCTTGTTGGAGTTGCCCTTGGCCTTCCTCTACGAGTAGTACGAAGCTAGCTAGGGTCGTCTCCATCTTGTACAGATTAAGTTTACGATAAAAGCAAGAGCCGGCAGGCGCGTCTAGAGAGCTAGGTGATCTGCAGAATCGTTGATTTATCCTTGTCTCTTTTGGTTCAAAGGCGTAACTTTAGTGGTTATGTAACCGCCAAGAAAGTAAGGGAACTGTGCGGTTCAGAAAATCAGAAACGAGCCTGTCATCTCTGCATCTTTATCGACATGCTATTCGCTTTGCTCGCTGCAGACTTGCTTAATTATTCTGCTGTATTTGGTCACGTAAGCCCTTCTTGCTGGCTTCTAGAGTTGTGGTTGTTGTTTTTTATCTCGACCTCTGTGTACACATACGTACTATATAATTTTGCTGTACGTGCTTGGCGGTGCGGACTGGTACGGCGGGGTGAGGTTGTGGGCACTGCGTGGCACCAGGCGTACGCCGATGGAGCCTTGCAGGTGTTGCTGTGAAATGAAAAATGGGGAAGAAAGGGTCCAGTTCGCGTAGTTATTTGTTACTTCATGTGGGTAGATGCATGCATGCATGGACACACTAGTAAAAAAGGACCTAATATGAGACACATTAGTGCCGGTTTGATTCTGAGCCGGCACTAATGTGTCCAATAGTGCCGGTTCCAACGGCTAGCCGGCCGTCCTCATTAGTACCGGTTCGTGGCGAATCTTTAGCACCGGTTTGTGCCACGAACCGGTACTAAAGAGGGTGGTGGCAGGGTGTTGTCAGTCTGGGACCCGTCCAGCACCTTTAGTACCGGTTCGTGGCACGAACCGGTACTAAAGGTCGACGTACATAAACCCTTCGTTCCCCCGAGTCACTCTGTTCTTCCCCTTTCCCCTTACTTCCTCTGTTCTCCCCCCTCTCTCCTCGAGCTCCTCACAAATTTTGCCCAAAATTTGTCAAGATTTGAAGGCCCCCATCCATTCAAATGATCATAAAGGTTAGCAACTTTGTCCTTTCAACTCTCATTGCTAGATTAGCTCTTGCAATGCTTTGTATAGTGATTAATTTGGGAGGAATAATTATATTTGCTAGTATTTGATTTATATGCAATTTGAGCACAAAAATAACATTTAGTTTGCATATGTAGGTGTAGTTTACTTAGTGCCTTCTAAATCTCCGTCGTAACCACCGTCGGTCGCCCGCACCGTCCCGTCGCCGGCACCACCTTCTGGTGAGGCTCTTGTTCATGAATGTTTTACATTACCAAATTGATGTTTATGTAATTTGGATATATAGTTACTCGTAAAATTATCTTACCCGTACGTTGTTTGTTATACATAGTGCCATGGTTTTGATATCCGTCCCCGTCGGCCCTCGTCCTTGTTATGATTCGGATGTGGTATATTCTCTTTTAAAACTAGTTGTTGCATTTCGTGTTTATAACAAATTATGCCCATCAAGTTGACATAGATATTTTTATCTAGGAGGTATGTGAACCGGAAATTCCAACCGACCCTATTGTCGAGAGGTTAAATTTAGTTGAAAGAGAAAACGAGTATTTGAAAGAAAAATTGAAAAGAATTGAGGGGGAGAAGATGGAATTGGAGTTGCATGTTGCCGATGTCGTCGATGATCACAAGATCAAGATGGAGAAAATGAGGTTGAAGATTAGAAAGATTAGAAAATATGACATTGATAGTGTGGCTTGGTATCATTATGCTGTTGAATCAATTGTTACCTTAATTGCAATCTTCATCGCATTTGTTATTGCATTTAAATTCTTTAGCTAGAGAGTTATTTGTATGTTGCATTTAATTAAGTGTTGTATATGAACTTTATGTATGAACTTGTATTAATTTGGTCTATTCGATGTTGTGTAATGAAGATGAGCCGACAATGGATGTATGATGACAGATGCTCTCCCGAGTTCATTAATGGCGTGCATACTTTTCTGCTTGCCG
>NW_025245082.1:0-2677 GCF_018294505.1 Triticum aestivum
CTTTCCACTTTGAGTACCTTTTAGCTTAATTTGAAAGTTCAAACTCATTACTTTCTAGCAATGCTCATTTTTTGGGGATACTGTAGTGGCCATATTCTGTGATCATGGTATTAACTCTGCCAAGTTGGTTTTGTTAACATTGCAGCAACCAAGGAGCACATCGTGGGCAGCAGGATGGCTGGAACTGAATATTTTAATTTGTATATATACTACGGTGCCTTTCAAAGAAAGTCTAGCCATGTGCTCTCCAGGATGGCTGTTTTTATATGGCTTAGGGGCTCCACTTAAAACGACTCTACCCTTATTTGGTCAACTTCAACGTGGATCATCAAATCAACCATAAATATCTAGACCAAATGGCCCGAACACTTTCCCTCGATGAGTTCCTCGCTTTCGCTCGATGAGTTTTCATATTAGAAATCCAAAACACACTGCACCGTGGATCCTGTTTGAGGAGGAGAAACCTCACCGACGCCACTCATATAAGCCATCACAACCTCCAGATCTGACAACGAGGCTCGGAGGACGGCGCTGACTGCGACGGAGATGCCAGTGGCCTCGGAGGCCCGAGGCCACCGCTATGAGGTCACCGTCCGATTAGTTAGGATTAGTTCAAATTTAATTAAGCTTAATTTGTATAAGTTTCATCCGTTTAGCTGTAAGAGGGTTGTCAATCCTCTTGAACGTTGATTTATCCTTGTCTCTATCGGTTCAAAGGCTTGTTGGAGTTGCCCTTGGCCTTCCTCTACGAGTAGTACGAAGCTAGCTAGGGTCGTCTCCATCTTGTACAGATTAAGTTTACGATAAAAGCAAGAGCCGGCAGGCGCGTCTAGAGAGCTAGGTGATCTGCAGAATCGTTGATTTATCCTTGTCTCTTTTGGTTCAAAGGCGTAACTTTAGTGGTTATGTAACCGCCAAGAAAGTAAGGGAACTGTGCGGTTCAGAAAATCAGAAACGAGCCTGTCATCTCTGCATCTTTATCGACATGCTATTCGCTTTGCTCGCTGCAGACTTGCTTAATTATTCTGCTGTATTTGGTCACGTAAGCCCTTCTTGCTGGCTTCTAGAGTTGTGGTTGTTGTTTTTTATCTCGACCTCTGTGTACACATACGTACTATATAATTTTGCTGTACGTGCTTGGCGGTGCGGACTGGTACGGCGGGGTGAGGTTGTGGGCACTGCGTGGCACCAGGCGTACGCCGATGGAGCCTTGCAGGTGTTGCTGTGAAATGAAAAATGGGGAAGAAAGGGTCCAGTTCGCGTAGTTATTTGTTACTTCATGTGGGTAGATGCATGCATGCATGGACACACTAGTAAAAAAGGACCTAATATGAGACACATTAGTGCCGGTTTGATTCTGAGCCGGCACTAATGTGTCCAATAGTGCCGGTTCCAACGGCTAGCCGGCCGTCCTCATTAGTACCGGTTCGTGGCGAATCTTTAGCACCGGTTTGTGCCACGAACCGGTACTAAAGAGGGTGGTGGCAGGGTGTTGTCAGTCTGGGACCCGTCCAGCACCTTTAGTACCGGTTCGTGGCACGAACCGGTACTAAAGGTCGACGTACATAAACCCTTCGTTCCCCCGAGTCACTCTGTTCTTCCCCTTTCCCCTTACTTCCTCTGTTCTCCCCCCTCTCTCCTCGAGCTCCTCACAAATTTTGCCCAAAATTTGTCAAGATTTGAAGGCCCCCATCCATTCAAATGATCATAAAGGTTAGCAACTTTGTCCTTTCAACTCTCATTGCTAGATTAGCTCTTGCAATGCTTTGTATAGTGATTAATTTGGGAGGAATAATTATATTTGCTAGTATTTGATTTATATGCAATTTGAGCACAAAAATAACATTTAGTTTGCATATGTAGGTGTAGTTTACTTAGTGCCTTCTAAATCTCCGTCGTAACCACCGTCGATCGCCCGCACCGTCCCGTCGCCGGCACCACCTTCTGGTGAGGCTCTTGTTCATGAATGTTTTACATTACCAAATTGATGTTTATGTAATTTGGATATATAGTTACTCGTAAAATTATCTTACCCGTACGTTGTTTGTTATACATAGTGCCATGGTTTTGATATCCGTCCCCGTCGGCCCTCGTCCTTGTTATGATTCGGATGTGGTATATTCTCTTTTAAAACTAGTTGTTGCATTTCGTGTTTATAACAAATTATGCCCATCAAGTTGACATAGATATTTTTATCTAGGAGGTATGTGAACCGGAAATTCCAACCGACCCTATTGTCAAGAGGTTAAATTTAGTTGAAAGAGAAAACGAGTATTTGAAAGAAAAATTGAAAAGAATTGAGGGGGAGAAGATGGAATTGGAGTTGCATGTTGCCGATGTCGTCGATGATCACAAGATCAAGATGGAGAAAATGAGGTTGAAGATTAGAAAGATTAGAAAATATGACATTGATAGTGTGGCTTGGTATCATTATGCTGTTGAATCAATTGTTACCTTAATTGCAATCTTCATCGCATTTGTTATTGCATTTAAATTCTTTAGCTAGAGAGTTATTTGTATGTTGCATTTAATTAAGTGTTGTATATGAACTTTATGTATGAACTTGTATTAATTTGGTCTATTCGATGTTGTGTAATGAAGATGAGCCGACAATGGATGTATGATGACAGATGCTCTCCCGAGTTCATTAATGGCGTGCATACTTTTCTGCTTGCCG
>NW_025245083.1:0-2676 GCF_018294505.1 Triticum aestivum
AGTCGGAACGGATTCGATGAAAAGGGTCCTTATGAAGGGTAAATAGCAATTGTCATATCACGTTGTGGTTTTGCGTAGGTAAGAAACGTTCTTGCTAGAAACCCATAGCAGCCACGTAAAACATGCAAACAACAATTAGAGGACGTCTAACTTGTTTTTGCAGGGTATGCTATGTGATGTGATATGGCCAAGAAGAATGTGATGAATGATATGTGATGTATGAGATTGATCATGTTCTTGTAATAGGAATCACGACTTGCATGTCGATGAGTATGACAACCGGCAGGAGCCATAGGAGTTGTCTTTATTTTTTGTATGACCTGCGTGTCATTGAAGAACGCCATGTAACTTACTTTACTTTATTGCTAAACGCGTTAGCCATAGAAGTAGAAGTAGTCATTGGCGTGACAACTTCATGAAGACACGATGATGGAGATCATGATGATGGAGATCATGGTGTCATGCCGGTGACAAGATGATCTTGGAGCCCCGAAGATGGAGATCAATGGAGCTATATGATATTGGCCATATCATGTCACAACTATATAATTGCATGTGATGTTTATTATGTTTATGCATCTTGTTTACTTAGGACGACGGTAGTAAATAAGATGATCCCTTACAAAATTTCAAGAAGTGTTCTCCCCTAACTGTGCACCGTTGCTACAGTTCGTCGCTTCTAAGCACCACGTGATGATCGGGTGTGATGGATTCTTACGTTCACATACAACGGGTGTAAGACAGTTTTACACAGCGAAAACACTTAGGGTTAACTTGACGAGCCTAGCATGTGCAGACATGGCCTCGGAACACGGAGACCGAAAGGTCGAGCATGAGTCGTATAGTAGATACGCTCAACATGAAGATGTTCACCGATGATGACTAGTCCGTCTCACGTGATGATTGGACACGGCCTAGTTGACTCGGATCATGTGATCACTTAGATGACCAGAGGGATGTCTATCTGAGTGGGAGTTCATAAGATGAACTCAATTATCCTGAACATAGTCAAAAGACCTTTTGCAAATTATGTCGTAGCTCACGCTATAGTTCTACTGTTTTAGATATGTTCCTAGAGAAAATATAGTTGAAAGTTGATAGTAGCAATTATGCGGACAGTAGAAAGCTTATGTCCTTAATGCACCGCTTAGTGTGCTGAACCCCAAACGTCGTTTGTGGATGTTGCGAACATCGGACATACACGTTTTGATAACTACGTGATAGTTCAGTTAAATGGTTTAAGTAGAGGCACCAAAGATGTTTTTCGAAACATCGCGGAACATATGAGATGTTTCGAGAGCTGAAATTGGGATTTCAGGCTCGTGCCCATGTCAAGAGGTATAAGACCTCCGACGATTTTCTTAGCCTGCAAACTAAGGGAGAAAAGTTCAATCGTTGAGCTTGTGCTCAGATTGTCTGAGTACAACAATCACTTGAATCGAGTGGGAGTTGATCTTCCAGATGAGATAGTGATGTTTCCCCAAAGTCATTGCCACCAAGCTGCTAGAGCTTCGTGATGAACTATAACATATCAAGGATAGAGATGATGATCCTTGAGGTATTCGCGTTGTTTGACATCGCGAAAGTAGAAATCAAGAAGGAGCATCAATTGTTGATGGTTGATGAAACCACTAGTTTCAAGAAGGGCAAGGGAAAGAAGGGATACTTCATGAAACGGCAAATCAGCTGCTGCACCAATGAAGAAACCCGAGGTTGAACCCAAACCCAAGACTAAGTGCTTCTGTAATAAGGGGAACAACCACTGGAGCAAGATTACCCTAGATACTTGGTAGATGAAAAGGCTGGCAAGGTCGATAGAAGTATATTGGATATACATTATGTTAATGTGTACTTTACTAGTACTCCTAGTAGCACCAGGGTATTAGATACCGGTTCGGTTGCTAAGTGTTAGTAACTCGAAATAAAAGCTACGGAATAAAACGGAGACTAGCTAAAGGTGAGCTGACGATACGTGTTGGAAGTGTTTCCAAGTTTGATGTGATCTAACATCGCACGCTCCCTCTACCATCAAGATTAGTATTAAACCTGAATAAGTGCTCTTGCACCTAAAGGAATGGTTTATTGAATCTTGATCGTAGGGATACACATTTTCATGCCAAAAGATATAAGATAGTAATGATAGTACCACTTACTTGTGGCGCTGCCATGTAAGTCATAATGGTATAAAACGCATGAAGAAGCTCCATGTTGATGGATCTTTGGACTCACTCATTTTTGAAAAGTTTGAGACATGCGAACCATGTCTATTGGTATATACGCATGAAGAAACTCCATGCAGATGGATCATTTGGACTCACTTGATTTTGAATCACTTGAGATATGCAAATCATACCACATAGGCAAGATGACTGAAAAGCCTCGGTTTCAGTAAAATGGAACAAGATAGCAACTTGTTGGAAGTAACACATTTTGATGTGTGTAGTCCAATGAGTGCTGAGGCATGCAGTGAATATCATTATGTTCTTACTTCACAGATGATTCGAGTAGATGTTGAGAATATTTACTTGATGAAACACAAGTCTGAATTATTGAATGGTTCAAGTAATTTCAGAGTGAAGTAGAAGATCATTGTGACAAGAGGATAAAATGTCTATGATATGATCATAGAGATGAATATCTGAGTTACGAGTTTTGGCACACAATTAAGACATTGTG
>NW_025245084.1:0-2676 GCF_018294505.1 Triticum aestivum
CCAAAAAAGAGTTAATTACACTATGATACATAAACTTGCATTCCGCGTACAAATGCATACGTAAACTTGAAAAATGACACGGACCGACCCTATAACTTGCGTTTCGGGTACGTTTCAGTACATTTCCGTTAACTCCCCGTTATACACGACTCATCAGCTGGCCCACGCTCCTACCTACGTGTGGGTCTCACATGTCAGTTGCAAGTAAAGAAATAAAAACATAATAAAAATAATGTGTCAAGCCAGATTCTAACCAAGAGCGTCACTCTTTGTAAATTTATATATTGCAAGTAGGATGCCTTAGCGCTTAAGCGATCCACAGCTGCCATGGATCAAAAGTCGTCGCTTCAGTCGAGATGCAGGTGTGCGATATACTACTATACTCCCTCCGTTTCTTTTTTCTTTGCATATAACATTTGCTTGAAATCAAACTAAGCAATATCAACATTCACAATACTAATACCAACATCTACAATACTAAAATTATACAGTATGAAAATTAATTTCATAATGCATCTGATAATATTGATTTTGTATTGCGAATGTTGATATTTTTTAACATAAACTTAGTCAAACTTTACAAAATTTAATGTTGACCAAATTTTATATGCAGACTAAAAAGAAACGGAGGGAGAACAACAGTATACCATACACGTACGGAGCAGCGTGATAAGCTATAGCTTACCCTCCTCGGTTGGCCCATGTTCTTTGATAAGTGCACACATATTTTTCTCCTCCCAGAGCGTTTTTCCAATTTCTTGATGCTAGAGTGAATGTATATGAGCCTGTTTGTTTGACAAAAAAGAATAGGCATTTTCCTATTTCTAGAGAGCCTGGACCTGGGCGTCCGGACGTGTACTAGTAGCATCTTTGAATTGCTCGCGTCTCTTGGCGTCTCCGGACCGGCGCTTTATTGCCCCTGGTTTTTCTGGTTGTTGTATTGTTTGCACGGGAACTCATGCACGGGTCTCCTGCCATCGTGAGGCCTCCTAGTCGACTGCCAAAGCAATTTTCGTGCAAAAACAAGCAACTACTACGTAGAGTACCGATGACAGCTTCTTAATAAGAAATAAAGTTATTACAGATCACAGTACAGGAAGCTTGGAAGACGGATGTATCATCTTGTCCTAGAACCATACATGTTGGAGGGATAATGTTGGCCTACTTTCGCCTGGCACGCGCTTAAGTTTTACGCTTCTTTCATAGGAGCACTGGTTTTTATTGCTGCCGCGTGTATTCATGTACACACAGAGCTCGAAACAGCAAGACGTGCTGATTAAGTTAACATTTCTCAGACCTACCGACACGCTGTGAAAACGAATACAACACAAATGTGAAATTTACAAGGAGATAATACCAAGTTGAATTTTACTAAACACTTCTGAGCGTCGTGTAAGAACATAAAAAGTATCTACATTGTGTTTGTGCACTAGTGCTACATAATCGGGCTTTGGACGCGGTCTTCATGGTGCGTAATGTCGGATTATCCACCAACCTTGGCGGGCTCTGTTGGGTGGGAAGAGGAGGAGGTGGTGCCCCTGTCCGGTCAGATCCATGGCAACCGCGTCACCATGTGGAAATGTCCTGGTTTTTTCACATGTTCATCCGGTTTGCCAAGTGTTACATGAGACAAAGCTTTCTATTTTGCCGATTGCATGCAATCGACAAGTCATTTGCCATGTGACAAGTCGTTTCGGTTCTTATTTTTGCCGTGTATTGGGTTTCGACACTCAGACAAATGGATTGCCAAGTGATTAACATTTTTTTTGGCAAAGTCCATTTTGCCTGAAGTGTGTATACCGTATCCCTTTTGCAGACTGTAACACTCAGCAAATGAGTTGCCGAGTGCATATGGGACTTCGCCGAGTACATTTGGTACTCGGCAAATAACCAGATTCTAGTAGTGGCTACTATGCCCGTTTCTTTGGTAATGGATGAAGCTAAGATAATGTGAGAGAATCCAACGCAAAAGATATTTTTTTAGAGAATTGCAAGTTGTCTCTGTGAACATGTGCCGCATTCACGTATGTACCTAAGCAGGGAATATATACATTCTTTTTTGAAATTAGGAAACATTACATCAGAGTCAAAGATATAGTATTACCCTACAGAAGTGGATACTTTCTTGTTTCACCCCTGCTAGATCCTGCATATACCTTATCAAGCTTCTTTTGCAGTTCTCTACATGCCATAGCCGTCCGTACAATATTTTAACGGAAACACTAACGTCCATACGTATGGGCGTCCTTCAACTCGCCCACACGCCTGGATGGTCGTTGATTGTCTTTTGAATGAATCTTGACATGAAAACGTGAATTTGGTGTGCCACGTACGACGGGGCTGGTGTGTGGGCGTTGGAGAGTTTGCCAACACGCCCCTCATCACGCTGTTGCCAGCTGTGTTGTGTGGGTGAACTAGTTTCTGCCCACACATCCATCACCCTAGTCCATGCTCGTGTGGGCGAACTGATTTTCGCCCACACGGCACTCCTACGTTGTGGATGGCAACTGCAGTTACACGAACGTGACAACTAGGTAAACAAACATGGCAACTGTGTACTATTAAGCATGATGTTATTATCTCTTTTGTGTACTATTAAAAAACTCTTTGAGATTATAGCATGGTCTCCCTGCTTTACTAGGATGAAACCCTTAATTGAAAGATACCAGGCAGTTA
>NW_025245085.1:0-2676 GCF_018294505.1 Triticum aestivum
AGGACGACATGCGCGACAAGAGATGGCCGTCCACGCCGGCGCCTGTTACCCCTATATGATATGGAACACCCAGCAAGTATATATCTCGCCTCTCCATAATTCAATTTGTTGCCTAGGCTCATCTACACCCAGTGAATAGTAAAAAACAACAGAAAGTTCCAAAAAAATCTGATTTTTTTATGATGCAGGGTGCTCAAATGTGTGATGTTCGTGCAACATCTTTTACCGTAACAGATGTTGCAAAAATGGTGCCCTATAACTTTCAAAGTTTAAACATGGTCATTGCATATTTTTCAAAATTTCAAACTAATTTTCAACATTATTAAGCATTTAAAACATCATAATCCATCACTCGATAACCACTACTACCAAATAACAACACTACTCCAACATGATTCATCACGTATCCGGAGTGGCGGCACGTTTACGGTACTTTTTTTTACAATATATCTAGTGAAGTTATTGTCCGTGTCAATGTAGATGGCCCCTCCGCCGGAGGGGACTGGCTCATGGTCATTGTCGGTAGACGGCTTCAGCTCCTCTCCGTCATCGTCTGAGCCCTCCCTATCGAGCTAGTCGAACAAATCATTAACCTTGGCCTTGATCCTACGAGCATGCTTCTAGCTCTCCTTCTTCCTGCACTCCTTGTTCTTCTTCGCGTAGAACGCAAGCACGGCCACCACATGGTTTGGATCGGTCCCCACCGGCCTATGGACGAATACGGTGTCCGATTTGAGGGGTCAATGTTGGAGATGCTCTAATTGATCTATATATGTTCGTAGATTGTTGCATTTAAATCATGTTCATTGTCCACCTGTACTTCATCACCCATCATTACCGGAATCCTCAACTTTGGCCAGCGTCGGCTAGTTTGTCAGTGCATTACGCCGGGCACCTGGCAAATACGTCTTTGCCTAGGACCTTTTTTGCACTCTGCAATTAATGCTTTGCCGAGTTTTTTTTGCGCACGGCAACAAACATTTTTTTCTTTTCTTTTATACATTGTTTTTTTCTTTTTTCCTTTTATGTTATTTTCTTTCTTTTTTGAGGTACAAGAGTAACAAGTTTACTCTTCAGCCAACACAAAGTCGGCGATCAGGTCACCCAACAGGTCGTCCGGTACTCCTGGCATACATAGAAGGTCTCCCATCGTCCTAGCACGGCCAGTCAGTAAATGGGCCATCTTGTTCTTCTTCCTGTTGGCGTACTGAACATTCACCATGCTGAAATTAGCGAATTCTTGTTTGATATCCTCGATCACTGGAAAGCACGCCAACAAACACCTGCTGCCCAAATTCAGCATATCCGCCAAGGCTTTGCAATCCGTCTCCAGTATGAGGGGACCATGGTGCAGCTCCGACAACACCTTCAGGCCGGCTAGGATTGCTTGCGCCTCAGCCTCCTCTACAGAATTGCAGTGCCCCCCTCGTTCGGCAAGAGAGAAGAGAGCCACACCCCGATGATTGCGAGCGATTGCACCAACCTGAGAGGACCCATTAGCAGCCAAAAATCCTGCATCCGTGTTAAGTTTAACAGTGCCCGCCTCTGGGGGATCCCACTGATCATATGCAGGCGCCTCCGACTCCCCCCTGTGTACCCACCCTTGGTCCATGAGCAGCCTCACGTCCTACCTGAACTAGAGCATTTTTGCCTTTAGGATCAGGTACACTCCCAGCCTCTCACTTATGGAGATCCTCCTCATACTGTAACAAGAATGCTGAGGATCGACAGATGGACTCCTTCCCTGTATTGTGGGTGCAGTCGTCACGAAGAAACCAGCAGCGCAAAAGTAGTAGCAGGACTCTAGTTCTGGTATCCTGGTTGCAAGGGCCAAGCAGGTTCTGCAGCCAGTCCTCGCCCGTGTTCCTGAAGAATCCCTCGCCCGGGAGGTCCCAGTGATTCCTCATGGCCTATCGCAAACCTCTGCTCTTCGTGCAGGCTACGACAGCATGGAATTCATCCTCCTCGCACGCCCCACATATGTTACATGTGCTATCAGTTTCCAGAGTACGCTTCCACTTGTTTCTCTTTGTGGCCAGAGTGCCGATTGCGACCCTCCACCCGAACAACTTCACTTTCTCTGGCACTTTGGCCTTCCAAATTATGTCCCATATGCTACGGTCGTCAGCCTCGCCTGACGAGCTCGAGGTGGTGGTATTTGAATGATTTTGGATCGAAACCGCCAGTCTATACGCACTCCTCACCGAGAACACGCCCGACTTTTCGTAGTGCCAGGCCAACACATCGGACCCCCCTGATCTAGGTAATTTTATGCTGCATATCTCATCCGCATCAAACCTATAGAATAATTGGTAAATCAGCTCTGTGTTCCATCCAACACCATCGGGTTGCATCAATTGGTTGACCCAACGAAGTGTGGACCTTCGAATGAAACTGGCTGGTTTTAGGCCTTCCCTTCGAGGTATCCAATTGTCTCTCTGAATGTTTATCCTCCTCCCATCACCAACTCTCCAAATTAGACCTGCTTTTAGAAGTTCCAGACCATGTTCAATTCCACGCCAGACAGGAGAAGCCTCAGATGCAAAGACCGTATCTATAAGCTCCCCGTGTGGGTAGTACTTAGATTTTAGGACCCGAGCACACAAGCTATCTGGACGTTGGATCAGCCTCCATGCTTGCCTGGCTAGAAGGGCTTGGTTAAAGAGACTCATGTCC
>NW_025245086.1:0-2676 GCF_018294505.1 Triticum aestivum
CGCGCGTCTACGGCTGTGGCCGGCGGCCTCCGGGGGCTAGCATGCCGCCAAATCTTGCGCCGGCGGCCTCTCACAAGTCTGGAAGTGTTGTTGCGGTTTCAAACGCCCGGCACGCGTGTCCGGGGTGTGCCCCCCTCACGAACGGCGCTGCCGCCGGCACCTGGAGGGGGGAATCGGACGCGTGGTGTCTACACGGAGGGGATCTTGCTGTGGGACTTCCCCGGATGTTGCTCCAAAGTGTTCCTATGGGCTGACCTAACACAACCGGGTGGGGAGGTCCATTGGTCAAAGCCCGTCCGTGCAAAGTCAAAGGGGTAGATCCCGTGGTCAAACGCGACAGGGTTAGGCAGGACGGGGGCACTGGGGGTAGCAATGCCACCGGAGCATCACACCGGGCCCTCATACATGCGGCGTGGTGTGGTGGCATGTCCGAAGAGGCGGGACGCATCTCCGGGGCGTGGCCCCCCTCACGGACGGCGATTACACGGTAGTAGACGTTCTGCGGTAACGATGCGGCGTCAATATTACTAAATACTCGGAGCGCGATAAATTTATGAATTTTTTTGCATGATGTGGGCACATGTGCTATAGGAACGATGGTATTTTTTCATAATTTTTGGTGATGGAGAAGTATCCGAAAAATTCCCTCTACGCGGATTGCCCTTCGCGCATCTATGGCTGTGGCCGGCGGCCTCCGGGGGCTAGCATGCCGCCAAATCTTGCGCCGGCGGCCTCTCACAAGTCTGGAAGTGTTGTCGCGGTTGCAAACGCCCGGCACGCGTGTCCGGGGTGTGCCCCCTCACGAACGGCGCTGCCGCCGGCACCTGGAGGGGGGAAACGGACGCGTGGGGTCTACACGGAGGGGATCTTGCTGTGGGTCTTCCCCGGATGTTGCTCCAATGTGTTCCTATGGGCTGACCTAACACAACCGGGTGGGGAGGTCCATTGGTCAAAGCCCGTCCGTGCAAAGTCAAAGGTGTAGATCCCGTGGTCAAACCCTACAGGGTTAGGCGAGACGGGGGCACTGGGGGGTAGCAATGCCACCGGAGCGTCGCACCGGGCCCTCATACATGCGGGGTGGTGTGGTGGCATGTCCGAAGAGGCGGGACGCGTCTCCGGGGCGTGGCCCCCCTCACGGACGGCGATGACACGGTAGTAGACGTTCTGCGGTAACGATGCGGCGTCAATATTACTAAATACTCGGAGCGCGATAAAATCATGATTTTTTTGCACGACGTGGGCACATGTGCTATAGGAACGATGGTATTTTTTCATAATTTTTGGTGATGGAGAAGTATCCGAAAAATTCCCTCTACGCGGATTGCCCTTCGCGCGTCTACGGCTGTGGCCGGCGGCCTCCGGGGGCTAGCATGCCGCTAAATCTTGGATCGGCCGCCTCTCACAAGTCTGGAAGTGTTGTCGCGGTTGCAAACGCCCGGCACGCGTGTCCGGGGTGTGCCCCCCTCACGAACGGCGCTGCCGCCGGCACCTGGAGGGGGGAAACAGACGCGTGGGGTCTACACGGAGGGGATCTTGCTGTGGGACTTCCCCGGATGTTGCTCCAAAGTGTTCCTATGGGCTGACCTAACACAACCGGGTGGGGAGGTCCATTGGTCAAAGCCCGTCCGTGCAAAGTCAAAGGGGTAGATCCCGTGGTCAAACGCTACAGGGTTAGGCGGGACGGGGGCACTGGGGGGTAGCAATGCCACCGGAGCGTCGCACCGGGCCCTCATACATGCGGGGTGGTGTGGGGGCATGTCCGAAGAGGCGGGACGCGTCTCCGGGGCGTGGCCCCCCTCACGGACGGCGATGACACGGTAGTAGACGTTCTGCGGTAACGATGCAGCGTCAATATTACTAAATACTCGGAGCGTGATAAAATCATGATTTTTTTTTGCACGACGTGGGCACATGTGCTATAGGAACAATGGTATTTTTTTCATAATTTTTGGTGATGGAGAAGTATCCGAAAAATTCCCTCCACGCGGATTGCCCTTCGCGCGTCTACGGCTGTGGCCGGCGGCCTCCGGGGGCTAGCATGACGCCAAATCTTGCGCCGGCGGCCTCTCACAAGTCTGGAAGTGTTGTCGCGGTTGCAAACGCCCGGCACGCGTGTCTGGGGTGTGCCCCCCTCACGAACGGCGCTGCCGCCGGCACCTAGAGGGGGGAAACGGACGCGTGGGGTCTACACGGAGGGGATCTTGCTGTGGGACTTCCCCGGATGTTGCTCCAAAGTGTTCCTATGGGCTGACCTAACACAACCGGGTGGGGAGGTCCATTGGTCAAAGCCCGCCCGTGCAAAGTCAAAGGGGTAGATCCCGTGGTCAAACGCTACAGGGTTAGGCGGGACGGGGGCACTGGGGGTAGCAATGCCACCGGAGCGTCGCACCGGGCCCTCATACATGCGGTGTGGTGTGGTGGCATGTCCGAAGAGGCGGGACGCGTCTCCGGGGCGTGGCCCCCCTCACGGACGGCGATGACACGGTAGTAGACGTTCTGCGGTAACGATGCGGCGTCAATATTACTAAATACTCGGAGCGCGATAAAATCATGATTTTTTTTGCACGACGTGGGCACATGTGTTATAGGAACGATGGTATTTTTTCATAACTTTTGGTGATGGAGAAGTATCCGAAAAATTCCCTCTACGCGGATTGCCCTTCGCGCGTCTACGGC
>NW_025245087.1:0-2676 GCF_018294505.1 Triticum aestivum
GGCTTGATTTTCAATGGTAAATCGCTAGCGTATGACAATCATCATCTATGTGGAAGCATTGGCTTCTAAGGATTGGGTTATCACCCTTACTGCACAGGTCATGTAAACCGGCAGTACAAAATCAATATCACAGTGGTTATATGTGAGATATTATGACCCGCCCTGCGGTAAACCGCCAAGGGATCTTGTGATCTACTTGTGTGCAGGATAAGACTACATTTGGGTGATTACCCGCCCTGGCTTTTAACGTTAAGTCGCCAGGGCACATGTTGTTTAAACTCTGTGCAGGATTTACAGGGCTATGACTTACATAAATAATTAAGTTCAAGCCCATCATCAAAGATTGAAATTGGTGTCTCAAAAGGGTTGTCAATTCTTGGTTTTCTCAAAGGCTATAAACCGCCGGGTTATAAAATTTCCGGCTTACAATGGAGGCGTAATAAATCGCGATCGGCCAAGAGTCGCCGGGTATTTAAACTCCGGATTTACTTGTCAACAGATAAGGTATTTGAATCTTTAAATAGCCAAACTTGGCTGGATTTTCGCTATGATATTGAATGATTGAGGTTTCAAACCGGGTTATTCAAATGTTTAATAGCCAGCATGGCTGGATTTTTATTATGGTTATCAGTAACTAATATTATGATTGAGGTTTTCAAAGTCGCTTTGGCGCAATGGCTATTATTTTATCAATGGGCATGATTTATTTTACAATGGAGGAAATAGTCCCGAGTCGCTGCAGGCTTACGACCCGGCACTTGGGGGCTACATTGTTCAAATCGAGATTACATCGAATATGCAAGTCCCATGTCACTGCCAGCATGCACTATGTCACTGCCAGCATGCACCATGTCACTTGGGGGCTAATGCAAAGTCATTGAAGACCCGACTCATCACATCGTAATGAGCCGGCCCTTGGGGACTACTAATTGCTCCTGTCAAACAATTCAAGACAAGTCTAGGATGACCCGGCTACACTACTATGACTATAGCCGACTCATGGGGGCTACACAACTGGATTTTATTTAAAGCCATGGTGATAAGTCCCGGCTTATTCATGCTGATTAAACCGGCCCTTGGGGGCTACAGGTAATATGGATATAAGGAGAAATATCTTCAAATTCTCAGTTTTGAGTAAATCAGATTGACCTGGTGTCTGCAAAAATCACAAACCGGCGTCGGTGACAATTATGATTTGGCATCATCTATTTATAACCCGGCAATTTTGGTACTCATAAACCGGCAAGTTTTATATCTTTAAGCCGGCTGAATATAAGTTGAATATTTGAAGACCAATATTTTTGTCAAGTCAGAGCATTGAAAGCCGACTCAAGTGGATTGTCTCTTACAATATTTCTCAACAAAAGACCAATGTCAGCAAATTGATTCTGAAGCTGGCCTGTTGACCCGGATTTTTTCAAAGGAAGTATCTGGATTTTTTGCATTGGCAAAATTTGAACATATCTGCTAAAGAGATTTGCTATGAGATTACGGATACATATCAAGAAGGAAGATGACAAGGACTTAAAGATGATCAAGTGCCGGCTTACAAAGAGTATTTAACTCGGAACACAACCTGTCAAATTTGTTCTTGTGTTTATATTGCAGATTAGTTTAACATGGATGAATCCAAATTAAACTGGGGGCTAATGTCGGGGATATACCCCGCGGTATGACCCGGCCGGAAGTATGACCCGGCCGGACTTGGCGCTTCACCGTGACCCGCCGAAAGATTGGCGACTCACTGTCAGACGACTCACGGATGACCCCGACGACGGGTTAGATAGAAGACTAGGCCCAAGGCCCAGAAGGCCGGCTCACGTTTACGATGGGCCGGCTTAAAAGGAAAGGGATGACGAATATTTCCTTTACAAGGAAGCAAGACCCGGACTTGTAATTAACTTGTAAGAGAAGATAGACTAGTCCTAGTCCTACTAGGACTCCACATGTAACCCGCCCCTCTAACTTATATAAGGAGGGGCAGGGCACCCCAAAGAGGGACGGGCAACAAGAAACAATCTCTAGGGCTAGACACAAAGAGCCGGCTTACCGGCGACTCTCTCATAAGCATAATGAGACCTAGCCACAAACAGCATGTAGGGTTATTACCGGATGATGTTTCCCGGGGCCCGAAGCTGTCTAAACCCTTGTCTTGTGCGTTGATCCGCCCTGCGCCTCTCATCCCAATCAACCCCTCTCAAGCTACTACATAGATGCGTTGGCCTCACGACTAAGTCCTTACACCTAGGACATCTGACGTGTTAATTCCACGACAAAAACAGAGCATGATTAACTTGCTACCACAACAAGTAGAACTGCCTGACTAATTGCCACTAGCATAAAAATAGTCTTTCAACTTGTGAGATTTCTTACTCACCCTTGTAGAACCAAATGCACCAGTAGTAGCAGGCCTTGGAGGAGCAAGTGAAGACCTAGCTGTAGTTTTGGCTTTTGATGAAGATCTTGGTGCACTGGATCCTGCTCTTGAAGCAGTAGTTGATTTAGCTCTTGTAGAAGATGAGGCAGCAGCAGCTCTTGGACCAGATGAGGCAGCAATAGAAGCTCTTGGAGCAGATGTTGCAGCAGCAGCACCTCTTGCACTAGATGAGGCAACAGTACCATCTCTGGGAGCAAATGATGCAGCAGTAGCACCTCTTGTAGAACCAGATGCACCAG
>NW_025245088.1:0-2676 GCF_018294505.1 Triticum aestivum
ACGTGGTGAGTACCCCCTAGTCCAGGACACCATCAACCCTCCTTGGACAAGCAGGTAGAGAGTATGCCTTGAAATGTGAAGGACTTACGGCACTGGCGGGGTGGGCAAGATCATGCCCACAATCCGAGTCTATGGTCGTAGGCTTCTCGTCGCCCTTGAAGAGCAGATTCCAGGAGTCTTCGTGAGTGGTGTCGAAGAGCCTCACCAAGGTATGGTGCTCCTCCGGATTGAATTCCCATAGAGGGGAAGTTCGGCTTTGGCAGGGGAGGATCTGGCGAACTAGCATAACCTGGATTGCGTCGACGAGCTTGATGTTTTTGTCCACCATGCTTTGGATGCGCGTTTGCAGCACCATCATCCCGTCCGACGAAGACCAATTTGGGCCCTTCTCCATCCACGAGGTCAGCCGCATTGGAGCCCCGGATTTGAATTCGGGAGCCGCAGCCCAGGTGGCGTTGCGGGGCTCTGTGATACAGAACCACAGCTTCTGCCACTCCTTGACAGTCTCCACAAACGTGCCTTTGGGCCACGTGACGTTGGGCATCTTACTCACCGTGGCTCCTCCGCACTCCGCGTGTTGGCCATCCCCCACCTTCGGCTTCACGTTGAAGATCTTTAGCCACATGCCGAAGTGGGGCTGGACGCGGAGGAAAGCCTCGCACATGACAATGAATGCTGAGATGTTGAGGAAAGAGTTCGCGGCTAGATCATGGAAATCTAGCCCGTAATAGAACGTAAGTCCACGGATGAAAGGGTGGAGTGGAAACCCTAGTCCGCGAACGAAATGAGGGAGGAATACCACCCTCTCGTTGGGTTTAGGTGTGGGGACGACTTGTCCCTTGGCCGGAAGCTGGTGGGCGATCTCCTTCGCCAGATACCCGACCCCCCGAAGCTCGGCGATGTACTTCCCCGTGACGGAGGAGGCCATCCACTTGCCTTGCCCTCCAGAGCCGGACATGATTGAGAGCTTGCTCGGGGTGGAAGAAACGAGAACTTGGACGCTGGAGCTCGAGAATGGAAGGGCAGAGGAAGAAAGAAGGCGTGGGTAAAGATGAAGATATGTCGGTGGGAAACGACACCTATGGGATCACAAGAATCCCTACTGTGGTTACGGGGCGCGGGGTTGAGAGAAGAGCGGATCTTACAAAGAGCACGCGGTTCATTTATCCAGGTTCGGGCCGCGAGGATGCGTAAAACCCTAGTCCTGCTTTGGTGGATGTATTCCGAGTTCTTGAACTAGCTACGGAGTGTAACGAGCTCAAAAAAGCTGAATCCCTCTCCTCGTCGCCTTGGGCCTCCTTTTATAGAAAAAGGGGTTGCCACAGTGGCACACAGGAGGTGGAAAGGCAACAGTGTTGCGAGGTTATCCTTCGTATTACAGGACAAGACGCATTTAATGCATTGCGCAGGTGTCCATTTGCTTTATCGGGGACGGGGGCGAGGCCTGTCCCGTCCGTCGCCGCTCTTCCTTGCTTCGACACGCGCCCTGGCCAGTGTTGCGTGCGGCGCCATGTAGGCAGGCTGGCAGCTGAGGTGGCGTGGTGGGGGAGCCATCGCGAGGATCTGCAGGCCGCCATGCAGGCGCTTGATGGGTTGGCCTGGGAGCTGCATGTCGCCATGCAGGTGCCTGCCCAGCTGGTTGGACTGGCAGCTGTATGCGAACGGTGGTGGAAGCTTGGTCGCCGACGGGCATGGCGGTGGCCCTGCTAGCACCCTTGGTAATGGCCTTGCCGGGTGGCCCGACAAGGGTCTTGTCGTGGCACGCCGTCGTCCCCGGCAAGGGTCTTGCCGTGGCACACCGTCGTCCCCGGCAAGGGTCTTGCCGGGGGTCGTCGTCTTCTAATCCTCGTCTATCCTTGGATATGTCTTCACAAAGATCTGCATGCCACCTTGGAGGTGCCTTCCCGAGCCCTGGCTCCACGCGGATGACGACGTTGGGGATCGTGGGCTCAAGGGTGGCTCACTCCACTGGTCTGGGGCGAGCTGCCCCGGCAAGGGTCTTGCAGGGGCTGCCGAGGCTGCCCCCGGCAAGGGTCTCCTAGCGGGGGAACCTGCTTCGTCCCTTTGCTCTTTGTGGCCTTCGCCTTGGCGTTGCTGTGGCCATCTTGGGCTTCGGTCTTACCTTGGCTCACCTCCCTCGCTCTGCTTGGTGTGGTCACGGGCGCGGCTCTGACTGCCCGTGCACAGGTAAAGGGGTACAAAAAATGTGCCCCTAGTTTTGTACACCGACAGGAGCCCTCGGGCCTAGGCCACACATAAGCGCGACACGTTGTTGGGTCAGGCCTAAAACGGTGCGCAGGCAGGCGGGGCGGTTTTTACCGCGGTAAGATTTTTCGCGCGTTGTGCTTCCCACGAGCCATGCGTGCGGCGCGGCGTGGAGGGGCGTGCGTGACGTGGGCGGGATGCGTGGGGTGGTTTTCACACGCATGCGTCACATCAGTAAAGAGGCAGCTCGCGCCTTCCCCGTAAAGGGAGGGAGGCGTGGAGGCGCGGCTCATTTACTGAATGGGGCTAGGGCGCGGTCTTCAAGCCGTCCACTCCCCACGATCACGGGGTGGGGAGAGGTCACCTCACTTGTCCCCTCGGTTCTGCACGTCTGCCACGCGTCTTTCATGCGCTCGGGGTGGCAAACGGTGGAGGCGGGAAACCGGGCCGTCGCTGGTTGGGGCAGCGGGT
>NW_025245089.1:0-2676 GCF_018294505.1 Triticum aestivum
TTCCTCCTCCCCGGCTAATCTCCTTCGTGGAGGCGCTAGCCTCCTTGTTCCCCCCTTTATCCTCTCCCGAGGGCGCTTGATAAGGCGCGATCTCCAGCATCCTGGTCAGCACGGGATTTGGTGAGGTCTCAGGGAGGGGGGCTGGACACCTGATCAACTTTGCCTTCGCTATCCAATCATGTACTAAGAGCGGCTTTTTTAGGGCAACGTTGCTATAAATAAAACGAATAGTGTGTTCAGATGCGGGGCTACTTACTTGGGTATCTAGGTGATTGCAGCTCAGACCTGCATCCTCGGTGATGTCCGGACACATTATTTGTGGTCCGAAGAACAATTTGTACATCTCTTCATGTGTCATGCCGAGGAAATGTTGGATAGCTCGCGGTCCTTCCGGGTTGAATTCCCACATGCGAAGGGGCCGGTGTTTGCAAGGCTGGACTTGATGGACTTGCATAACTTGCACTACCATAAATAGACTGATATCTCTCTCAAAGAGATCTCGGATACGGCTTTGCAGTATTGGTACATCCTTGGCTAGACCCCAGCTCAGCCCCCTGATGATCCATGACATTAGTTGTGGTGGGGGGCCTGAGCGAAAGGTGGGGGCGGCTACCCACTTGGCACTTCGGGGAGCTGCGATGTAGAACCACTCCCGCTGCCACAATCCGGACACCTCTGGGAAGTAACCCTCAGGCTGTGGAGCGTCAGCAATTTTGCTTATTCAAGTGCCTCCACACGCTGCGTGCTACCCCTCGATCATCTTTGGCTTCACATTGAAGGTCTTGAGCCATAGGCCGAAGTGAGGGGTAATGCGGAGGAAGGCCTCACATACGACAATAACTGTCGAGATGTGAAGAAGGGAATCCGAGGCCAGATCATGGAAATCTAGCCCGTAATAAAACATAAGACCCCTAACAAAGGGATCCAGAGCGAGGCCTAGTCCTTGGAGGAAATGGGAGACGAGCACGATGCTCTCGTTGGATTTGGGAGTAGGGACGACCTACCCTCGGGCAGGAAGCTGATGCGAAATTTCAGCGGTCAGATATCTGGCCTCTCTCAACTTCTGGATGTCCTCCTCCGTGACGGAGGAAGGCATCCACCGACCTTGAAGGTTGGATCCGGACATAGTTGAAGGTCCGAAATGCCTAAACCTGAGCTTTGGGTGTTGGAACTCGATGCGAGAGGAGGATTCGATAGATCGAGAGGAAAAGGCCTTGTCCCCTTTATAAAAAGGGTGAATATCAAGCGTCCTCCTCGTGGCCATTTGGGACTTGCCTAAGATTTAGGAGTCCTATATAAACCGGAGGGTTTTAGTCCATAGGACAACATACAATCATACCATAGGCTAGCTTCTAGGGTTTAGCCTCTCTAAAATCGTGGTAGATCAACTCTTGTACTACTCATATTATCAAGAACAATCAAGCAGGACGTAGGGTTTTACCTCCATCAAGAGGGCCCGAACCTGGGTAAAACATTGTGTCCCCTACCTCATGTTACCATCCGCCTTAGACGCACAGTTCGGGACCCCCTACCCGAGATCCATCGGTTATGACACCGACAGGCCCCCTTTAGTACCGGTTTGTGGCTCCAACCGGTACTAAATGGTGGCCTTTAGTGCCGGTTGGAGCCATGAACCGGTACTAAAGGGGTGCGCTGCACTGTGCAAAGTTTAGTCCCACCTCGTCGGGCGAAGGGCAGCCGCACTGGTTTATAAACCCAGCCGCGGCTGCTCTATCGAACTCCATTGTAAACCAGGCTTCTGGGCCTAACTATGGCACGCTGTCCTGTGACCCTGCTAGCCCTTGTGGGCCTGAATTTACATGCCCAAGGCCTAGCAGGCCCACTGGACAGCGCCCCAACAAATTTTTATATAGTTTTTTTATGCTTTATTTATTTTTTCTATTGATTTCTGAGTAACCATCTCTACTTTTTTGCACATGCCATTTGGGTGAAATGATGATACTATACCAAGTTTCAACATTTTCAGAGTTCATTTTGTAGTGATTTTCAATTTCATGGTCATTTAGCTCTCTAAACAAATCGGTAAATGACTGAAAAATAGCAAATGATGTCAGAACGCAAAAAAGACTGGAGTTCAAATAAGTTTTTAAAAATGAAGTGCCCATGTAACAGATGAGTTCTCATCCGAAACCCTGATACTCCGAAAGAGATTGTCCAGTTTGTACACGAAGTGCGTCCAGTTTTTGCCGAAACGCTCTCTACTATTTTGCACATGCTATGTGGGTGAAATGATGATTCCATGCCAAGTTTCAACATTTTCAGAGTTCATTTTGTAGTGATTTTCAATTTCACGGTCAGTTAGTTCTCTAAACAAATCAGTAAATGACTGAAAAATAGCAAATGATGTTAGAAAGTGTTGAAAATTGATGACATCGCTTTCAATGGTGCATAGGAACGCAAAAAAAGTCTGGAGTTCAAATAAGTTTAAAAAATGATCTGCCCGTGTAATAGATGAGTTCTCGTCCAAACCGTGATACTCCGAAAGAGATTGTCCAGTTTGTACACGAAGTGCGTCCAGTTTTTGCCGTAACCCTCTCTACTATTTTGCACATGCAATGTGGGTGAAATGATGATACCATGCTAAGTTTCAACATTTTCAGAGTTCATTTTCTAGTAATTTTCAATTTCACGGTCATTTAGCTCTCTAAACAAATC
>NW_025245090.1:0-2676 GCF_018294505.1 Triticum aestivum
AAAAAGTTACTGCACAATAGTTTGTGGTAAATTACATACCTTCAAACATTTTAATATAACTTATTAGTAATGTCAATTTTGAAGTGTTTGAGATTTGAAAATTTGTATTAAGTGGAATTTTTACAGCAAAAAATGTAACTCAGACGCCCCCCAGCCCCCAAGTCCCCAACCCAGCCCTGCCCGAACCCTAATGCGGCATCTGCTTCTTGAACATTAGGTATCTGCTTCTTGAACTTGTCCATCGACAAGGGTAGCCTTTATCTGCTTCTTTTATTGTAGCCGAATTACATGTACACACGTCAGCATCACTATCTTCTTTTCAAATCAGTTTAATTACTTTTCTGCGTTGCCAGCATCTGCATTATTTATATATTTTTTGTCTTCGATATATATAGGTTAGGGTGTATGGGACCACGGCATGTGTCAATCAGACAGCTTGGATCCAGAATGGAACCATTCAAGAAAACATTTTGTTTGGACTGCCGATCCATGCAGAGACATACAAGAAAGTCATACATGCTTGTTGCTTACAAAAAGATTTAGGAAATAGGAGAGCGTGGGATCAACCTCAGTGGTGGCCAGAAACAACGCATCCAGTTGGCTAGAGCAGTTTATCAAGACTGTGATATATGTCTTCTCGATGACATATTTAGTGCAGTCGATGCTCATACTGGCTCGACTACCTTTAAGGTAAAAAACTTATTGCCATCCTTTTTCTTTTCATGTAGTATTTCAGAATTCATATAGTTGATTAAATTTGGGGTAAATGCAACAGTAACACAATTTTAAATGTTCATGGGATGCACCTGGCGATATATTTTCAAAATGATAAAGCGTGATACCAGCCGCCACAGTATAGATGGTTTAGAAAATGTTCAGATATGGAAACTGAGATCTTGAGAAAAGTGCATTCTTGCGATATATTTGATTAATTGAACAGAAAAGGATTCTGCATTTGGCGATCGAATTATAATTTTGTTGATACCGGTCATTAAATATCAGTTTCTTTTGTTCTTTCAAATCTTTTTTTTTCTAATGCTATTTATTTAGCTTTCTCATCACTACAGCAGTGCGAAAAGAAATAAAGGGTTGTGTGGAACTGAAAGTATAGGGCTATGACTAGAATATTGCTAGTATCTTAGCCAATTACTATTAAGTAGCACTAACAGGTAGCCTTTTTCTGCAGGAATGTTTCAAGGGCCTACTCAAGAATAAGATTGTTTTGCTTGTTACTCACCAAGTGGATTTCTTACGAAATGTGGATACTGTATTCGTAAGTTCAATTTTTTTACTGTATGTATTATTTTAGGAGGAAATAGAGTAGACATATATGATTTGTGTAGAAAATAAGTGACTAAGATATCGCAGAGTATCAGTAGCAATGTTTTCTTTCGGTTCAGGGAGTAGGGAAAGAACTAATCTAGTGTTCATACCTATGGTCCCTAAAAACTTTGTATTTTTCTCAAATCTATTTTTCATTTTCTTTACCTGTTAACATTATCCATACTTCATATACTATGCGAAAGATACCATGCTGATGATATCGACAGATAACAGAGATGAAACTGCATTATGCAGGTAATGAAAAATGGGGCGATCATTCAGTCAGCGGTCTATGGCGATTTGCTAGATTCATGTTCAGATTTTTCAGCTCTGGTTGCTGCTCACCACAGTTCCATGGAAGCGCCAGGGGTAAAAGGCCACACTGTTCAGAACACCGAGAATTCTGCAGCCACGATTGACTCCAAACCAATTAAAGAAGACAGCAATACGGCTGCTATTGCTCCGAGCAATGAAGCAGGTTCTTCTAAGCTAATTGAGGAAGAGGAAACGGAGAGTGGCCAAGTGAGTTGGCATGTGTACAAGCTGTACATCACACAGGCTTGGGGTTGGTGGGGAGTTGTGCTCATTCTAGCTATATCTGTGCTGACAGAGGGCTCCAGAATGGCCAGCAACTACTGGCTGTCATATGAATCATCAGGGGGCACCATATTTGACATCTCCATGTTTCTTGGTGTCTATGCGTCAATAGTTTCTGCTTCGGTCGTATTTCAGTTCATCAGCCTTCTTTTCATCGCTTTTTTGGGGCTTAAATCAGCCCAGGCCTTCTTCGGTAAGATGTTTAATACTCCCTCCGTTCGTTTTTATAAGGCGTTTCAGATAGCTGAGTTTGAACTGTTTAGTACACTGTCTGAATTTACTAAAATGTCTTATATAAGTGAACATAGGGAGTAGCATTCTACGAGCTCCAATGTCATTTTTTGACACGACTCCTTCAGGAAGAATTCTAAGCCGGGTATGTCTTGTGAAGACATAGGTTTTGTTTGTTACCGGTCATGTATAGAATCTTTTGTTGAAGCATACCCTTGTGTATTCTTTCTGCAACAGCGGACCAAACTAAAATAGACACCGCCCTTCTATTTTATATGGGTATTGGTGTATCAATGTGCATTTCGGTGGTTAGCAGCATTGCAGTCACCTGCCAAGTAGCTTGGCCGTCAGCCATAGCCATTGCAGTGGACTGCTATTGAACATTTGGTACCGGCCGGGTATAATCCCCCTCTCGCGTTGCAATATCCCTCCTTTTATAGCATTGTGCAATGAAGAGACGCCTTCGTTGATACCATGCTTCAGTCCACTCCTCTCAACATCCACTTTAGGAGAGCACTTGCCGGA
>NW_025245091.1:0-2676 GCF_018294505.1 Triticum aestivum
TGGAGTGATCTCTTCCCAATTGATGTCTTGTTGCGGGGCCAGCAAGACACATAAATCCATCAAAGATTCGTCGAGGTGATGTGGAGGCTAAATGAACTCGTGGATCTGCTCAAGACGAAGGTACTCGAGCGCAGTATAGTTGCGGAGTAGGTGCTCTATAGACTTCTTCGAGATGACAACGTCGAAGAGGTCGAGCTGCTTGAGTTGAGGGAGAAGAAGGGCCGGCACGGCATTAAGCTGGGGAAGATAGCAGGAGCTAAAGCTGGCACGGTGCAGCGTTGGCGTGAGGCGGAGCGCGGAGAGCGGCAGAGAGAGACATCGTTTAGCTTCAAAGTTGAGCTCCTCGAGCTGATCTAGGGCAGGGGATAAGAACCACTCATCGAACTTGGCTTGGACCTTGCAGTTGGTACTGGACATGCGGATGTCAAGGCGTCTGGCTGGCCTAGGGTGTGATGAAAGGATATTGGAGACTGCGGCCATGCATTTGCAATCCCCATCGCAGAGGACGCTGTCGATGGTGAGGTTGAGGGGGATGCGGCACCAGAGGGGGCGCCACCACCGGGAGAGCAGGGTGATCCGCATGGCAGATTTGGTGGGGAGGAGGCCGATGATGACGAGCACCATGTCATCGGGGATGCTGCTGATGAAGTCCAGGCTCGCCGGATGCGATTTTGGCTCGAGCCGCCTCCGCTTGTTGGCTGCCTCGCCATCCATCTCAACCAGCGGCGACGCTGGTGTACACGTGTGCTGGTGTGTGTTGAGTGCTGGCCTGCTGGGTGTGGGTGAGTGCGTCCTTCTGTGCATGCCGCCGCGTAGTGGTGAATTGTGCGCGAGTGTGTCCTTCACGCGGAAGAAGTGTGTCCTCAATGCGCCCTCAATTTACTAGCATGCGGGGTGCTACCCTGAGTGGTTTCAACTTTTTTATTTCACCGCGTGTCAGATGGGCCTCTAGGTTACTTATTTTCACCCATTGCCACATGGGCCAGCACACGAAGATAGAGAACACGAGCTGACAAGGCAGCATGTGGACTGGTTGACCGGTCAACTAAACAATATATGGAGCTATACGCTGACACAATGAGCATATAATCCATCGGTATAGAGAGTTTGAGTGAGAGGGGAGGCCTGTGAGAGATAGTAGAGAGAGACAAAGAGCTACTCCCTCCGTTCGATAATGTAGTGCCAACATATTTTTTAAAGTCAAACTTTTATATATCTACAATACCAAAGATAAATGATAGTATGAAGTAAGTACATGTTGTGATGAATCTAATGATTGTTCCAGATGTAAATGTTTTTCTCCACATATACCTGGCCAAACTTTTCTGAGGTTTGACTTCTCAAAACATCCATATGCTTATGGACGTGAGAGAGTCCCTAACTAGAGACAGAGAGAGATAGATAGAGAGAGAGTGTGTGTGAAATAGAAAGAGTGAGTGAAAAAGTGTGTGTGCGTGTGTGAAATAGACATGGATAACACAAGATAAAAGTAGAGAAAAAGCGTGTGTGTCTTATACAAACATATCACACATGCATCTTCGACAACGGAAGCAACGTGAGGAGATAGTGTGTGGTTGTTTACAACAGAGAGAGAAAGACCCCTAGCACATGGCCAAGAGGGGTCTGACAAACAAGGGAGAGTGGTCGAGAGAGACGTATGGAGAAAATGCAGAAATTGGGAGGAGAGACTGTATGTTTGTCATAGAGAGATCCCTTGGAGATCATGATGGGACTACATGGGTGGGAGATCGAGTGACAAGGTGTGTGCGTGATAGAAGATACCCTGAGAGATATCGAGATAGACATATGGATGGAAGGACACAATATGGGTGTTCCTGATGGCTAATGAGAGATAATCATACTTACGGGGGAGTGCGTGCGCCTATGATGGAGTGAGGGATGTACTTAGGGGGTGCGTGTCACACAGAGAGAACAATGGAGGAGAGTGTTGGATGGGTCTATATGTAGCGCGAGTGAGACATGTGTATGTGTGAACCAGGGAGATATAAAGTTTGAGAGAGATAGAGGAGCCCCGATAAGGCTGAGTGGTGTGTCAGATAGCTGAGAGGGGGAAAGAGATATTCCATCTGCTCGATAATGCAGTGCATGTAAATTTTTTATAAGTTGAACTTTAGAAACTTTGATCAGGTCTATGCAAATGTTATTTATATCTACAGTACCAAAGATACATCATACGAAACTACATCTCATGGTGAATCTAATGGTATATGTTTGCCGTTCTAGGTATAAATGTTTTTCTCCACGTACATGGTCAAACTTTGTGATGTTTGACTTTTCAATAAATCTATATGCTATAGACCAAAGAGAGTTCCTAAGTCGAGAGAGATCAAGTGCCTGTGAAGGAGAATGAGTGAGTGTGCAAAAAGAGTATGTGTGTGAAAGAGAAGGTGACAACAAACGATAAATTAGAGAGAGAGTGTGTGTTTTTTCATTTCATATGCAAACATATCACACCTGCATCTCCAAGATAGAAAAGCGAGGTGAGGAGATACACGAATATAGCTAGTGTGGGATTGTTTGAAATGGAGAGAGACCCCCCTATAGCACATGTCCAATAGAGGTCTGGCAACAAGGAACAAAGGGTGTGTTTGTGATAGAGAGATTCCCTCGAGATTGTGAGGGGGCTATATGGGTGGGAGATCGAGGGAGGTGCGT
>NW_025245092.1:0-2676 GCF_018294505.1 Triticum aestivum
CGGCGGTCTGGGTGCCTCTTCATCGATTGGCAGTTTCGATGGTGGTGGCAGTTGTTGGGCTTCCTGGCGTCGGTGCGAGATGATGTGTGGCCAAGTTGGTGTGGGAGCTTGGGTAAAGATCTTGTCTCGGCCTTGTGCCGTGACCAGCGATGGCAGCGGATGTGGTCATCGTGACCTTCCTGGAGGCATCGCTGCTTTGTTGTCACACCCCTCCTACATGGATCCAACCATCATGGCCTCTCCAGAGGAAACCCTTGACCTTTTGATGGGACGATGGCGGCACTTTGATGTGCCGTTTTCCATCTTGTGGGCTTCGTCTCGGAACTCGGCATCGGCAAGTAGGATTGGTGGTGTGCGGCGGGTGTGGCGTCCATACTTCTATGGCAACGAAGATGGTGGGAGCAATCTCGGCGGTGCGGCAATGGTTGTGGTAGTCGGCTCTTCTCTGACATGTCCCCCGTATTGCCTCGGTTTGTTTGTTGCCGTGGAGTCGAAGCTACAGAGGTGGGGCCATGTGGTATACGATGACTAACTGCAGGTGACCGTTCAGATATCTTCCGTGGCACTGCTGTGCCTAGTTTTATCCTTCATAATTCTTTGTTAGAGTCAGAGTTGCGTTGTTTGGCCGCAGGTGGCCGAGTTTTGGCAAAGATCTTCATGCAGCTTCATGCATCCACTACAGTGTGGGTTGAGTCGATGAATACCTACAACAAAATTGGAGACGTTTGCTCATAGTGTAGGGATGGCGATTACGCCTCAAGGGGATGGGTGATGACAATAACACCTGCGTGCTTTCTCGTCGAGGCCCTCTTTTGAGTGATGTGTGTGGGGTCCTTTATGTGTGCCACTCAGCGGTTGTGCTGGTTTTCGCCCGATTATCCACAATGAATTGGGAATCTGGTTTTCGTTCGGATTTTCCTAATAAACTGAGGAACTCTTTTCTTCCTCATGAGTGCAGGATAACTGCCATTTAGAAAAAAACTTACCATGTGACAACTTTAGTATCAACACAATGGCAATTTCATTACCTACAAGATGAGAACTTTTAAGATGGATTTGTTGCCAACCCACAAAAAAGAAAATTGTCATTGTGATCGTGCTAAATTTGCCTCCATGTTTGTAGCAAAGTTATCAGGTGGACATGTTTAATACCAATACCATGAAAAAAAATTACTAGGTGGAAAATTATAAGATGATTTTATTCATGGAGACCTACACACATGGGATCTACTAGTATAGAACCTCACGCTGAGACAAAGCTGCTGGGTGAAAACGGACCATAAATAGGATACACAATTTAAGAGTAAAACCAATTTATAGTTTGAAAGATATCATTTAAAGTGTTGGTGACATTGCGTGCATCACCCTTGCATGCATCCACGAACGCGTCCCCATCGTCCTCGATGCCACCAACTCCACGTACTTCACGTGGAAGACGCATTTTTCGTTTCTCTTTCGCTAGAACAATCTCGTGGATCATGATGACGGCATCGTCGAATCTCGCGCCATGGTGGGCGACTCCGAGTGGACCGCGATCGACGCTACGCTCATCCGGTGGTTCTTCACCACCATCACCAAGGTCCTGTTTCACATGGTCGTGAGCGATGGTGATGAGGCCCGCGCCGTGTGGGTCAAGCTCAACGGACTCATCGACAACAAGGTTCAGTGCCGCATTTTTCTGCAGCAGGAATTTTTTAACTGTCATCAGGATGAACAGTCCATCGATGACTACTGCCGCCGCCTGAAAACGTTGGCGGATGCACTCCGCGACATCGGCGCCAGGGTTGATGACGACCTCGTCCTCAGCACGCTCACCGCCGGCCTCAAAGAGGACTTCGGCAACGCCGCCTCCAACCTCACCTTGATGCCGGAGCCCTTCTTCCCCAAGTTTGTGGCATACTTGTGGTTGGAGGAGCGCCGGATGAAGGGGGTTAAAAAGCGCGTGCAACACCACACCCTCGCCGCCCCCGCCCCCCGCGCCCCCGGGGTTCTTCCCCCTCCCGCCCGCGCCCCCTCCCCCTCCCGCTAACCCCCATCAGCAGCCGCAGGGTGGCGGGCGGCACGGCATCCGCCGCGGGCCGGGCACAAGCAGCAGCAACAGGCGCATGGGGGGGGGCTCGTCAGCAGCAGGCCACGCCACCATGGACTTACGGCACCAATCCGTGGACGGGTGTCGTTCAGGCATATTCGATGCCGGTTCCTCGGGCTCCCGCCCCGGGCATTCTTGGGCCCCGTCCAGCGAGCCACCAGGCGTACTCGCCGCGCCCGACGCCGCCCCCTACCCGGCCCTCCCTGCATCGCCGGCCACGGGCAGCTATGGCGTCGCCCCCGCGCCTGCTTACGGCGGGTTCTACCCGCCCCAGGTGCCACCACCGTGGGATCCCGCCCTCCTCGCAGCCCTGCACTCGGCTCCGTCACCTAGCAACTATGGTGGCGGCGGTGATTGGTACATGGACTCAGGCGTCACCACTCATATGACATCTCATCCCGGTAACCTCACGTCATCCAGTCCCGTTCATACTCCCAGTCGCATCACCGTTGGTAACGGTTCCTCCTTACCCATTACACATGTCAGTCATATGTCGTTTCTTTTCACTTCTACTCTGATTTACATGTCTAATGTTCTTGTATCTCCTGACTTAGTCACAAATCTTGTCTCTGTTCTTCACCTTGCTC
>NW_025245093.1:0-2675 GCF_018294505.1 Triticum aestivum
TTTAGAGTTTCGAGTTCTGTTCACAGGTTGTCACGTCGCCGCTGCCATATATCACCACCGCATCATCATTGTCGCTGTTGCCATATACCACCACCACATATTCACCGCCAATCCGAATCCATATACGCCACCACATATCCGCCGCCATCACGCCAATCCGAGTTCACCTGCAACATATATTGATGAGGACATGACTACCTTGGATATGACCAAAAATATTGCATATATGCATATTTGTCAGGTGATTTCTAGTGCAAACTATTCAATAATCTATTTATGTTATCCAGAACAAAAATACTTCACACACTTTTGTGTTTTGTCTAATTGCAGGTGTATGGGACATTTGTACAATCCACATATGAAGATAAGTAAGAAAGAGATGTTTATTTGCTGTCCAAAAAGTTCTCTCACGTCACTTTTGGCCCAAGAGAAGATAGAGTCCAAGTCTCTCACGTTCTGGATTCAGATTCGGACTGCACAGACATACCTGACTCAAAACGCACACAAGTTTTTCATACGGACTCCGAATTGGGTGATTCTTTTTCTGTTGGAAACTAGATTTCGTGCCCTTTCCAACCCAATTGGAATCACCTTCAAATTCGTCCGGAGCGTTGAGTTGTGGACGAAACAATCTGATGCTGCAGCAGAATCCGAGTCAAACTACAAGTCCAAAGGTGTTACATCACCTCCACTTGGGCCCATTGGCCTTGTACGACCTAGATTTAGTTTTAGGATGCCTTGGGACGTCCTCCCACCTCCTTGGCCGCCACCCCTTGCTCCTATATAAGTAGATCCATCTAGTAGCTTTTCCTTGGGATTTGTTTAGTTAAAAGTTAGCCATTGCAACTTTGTGTATTTCGTTTGTGTCCAACGACCAGACCAAGACCGCTTACGGATCCCCACCTTTATCAATACTTCATACATATTCGCAATATTCAGATTGCCTTTATCATATTCTTGCTCGTTTTTCGATTGCTTGCAGGAATAGACCTTCGTGGTCAGGTTGATCGTGCTCCGGCGTGGTCAATAACCTCAGGAGATTGGTTTAGCGATTGCTAAGGCGCAACGTCGTGCACGTTTGTAGTCGGATCGTCAAAGTCGTCTCCACCAAATCGATAGTTATCATCTCATCGAAAGATCGGGACACCCTCGCCTCTATCATATATCCGCCACCTGTTCCGTGTTCCACCAGAATCTCCGCCACCAGTCCGAGTTCCACCAGATTCATCTCCGCCACCAGTCCTAGTCCGAGTCCAGTAATTGTTGCATTGTTCTTGATTTCCAGATCATGCGACACTCCGAGTCGTGACAGAGAAGGACTCCCCAACTTCCGAGCCATCCGCAAAAGAAAAATAGATCCAATTTCAAAAAAAAAACTAAGTCTGGAAAATTCTGGCTAGGCAGTTTTGAGACCAGTTCTAGACTTTTTCGAAAAAAATTTGTTGCGGAGCAAAAAAAAAGAGGAAAAAAAGTGCAAAAAAAAAGAGAAATAAAAATTCAGAGTGTGCTCCTCCCTTGTTTACGTGCCGCGCCGTGATTTTGTTGGTGTTCTAGGCTCGCGTCTCTAGCACAGTCTAGCCTAGGACCAGCACAGTACCGTTGTTGAGCGTTTATTCAACTTTGCATCTCTGAATTGATTATTGCTGACCCTTTTTGCTACCATATTATAAGCCTTCCCAGCTCCACATACATCTATGTCGTGCGTTTGACTCTCCCTGGTAATCGCTCTATCTAAGCTTTGAGAGTTTTGACTACAACGGTTGCCGATCACCGCCTGTTGCTGGGTAAGAACTGGTAAGAATTTGAGTTTTGCTTGACGGATTTGTGACACCCACCACCACCACTTGTTCGTAGTCTGTAGGATCATATTCTTGTGTGTTTCTGATGAGGACATCAATACCATTGTTACACCCACAGCCCCTACTGCTACATATACGGGACCAATTACTAGAGCTCGCGCACGCCAATTAAATTATCAGGTACTTTCGTTTCTTGGTAATGATTCTAATGTTCATAAGAATATGATGCTGCCTAAATTGGATACATTTGTTTTGCTTACAAATGAAGGGCCTAGCTTGGAGAAGGATGAACATTGGAGCAAGAACAAGCATGGAGATGATGCCATGCGCAAGGGGAACAAGAACGGAGTTACAAGTGATGATTTCAGGACTTTGAAGCCACCATAATGGGTGCATGAAGCCATGGACGAAATATACAAGATGCCACTTCATAAATTTCGTCCCGAGGCTATTATAGGTGCTGCGTCACCTTTTTATTGGGCCAGGCCCATGTAATTTCGAAATACATAAGTATAGGCTATTTTTAGAGTCCGTATGTGTGGGGAAACAAGGGATAGGGTTGATTTCGGACCCCTCCACCAAGGGCCACGAAATTCCCCCTCTCTTCCTCCATATATACAGCCCTTAGGGCACCGTTTAGACTTTGGGTTTTGTTTAGATTAAAAGTTCGCCATAGCTGCAACTTCGCGTACTTTGTTTGTGTTCAACGACCAGACAAAGGCGTCACAGAACCCCACCTTGATCAATAAAGCTTTCATCTTATATTCGCAATATACAGATTGCAATCTCAGTTTCTTGCTTGTTCTTTGTTTGCTTGCAGGAAACAGACCCTCGTGGTCAGGTTGATCGTGCTCCGGCGGGGTCAATAACCTCTCG
>NW_025245094.1:0-2675 GCF_018294505.1 Triticum aestivum
TTTCCTCCCCTAACCCTAAGCGGCTAGGGCAAACTCTCCCATCTAGGCTTCATCGTCGAGCATGTGGAATCGTCTCCCCTCTACTTGTCGCTCCGGCGCCGATGGCATGGAGGAAAATCTCAGTGCCTCCACTCTGGTTATTACTTTAGGTTAGGACTTTTTAAGTCCTCGGAAGTGCGACGCTTGGACGAATGGCGGCGCTTTAGCTTTGAGTTTGTCTTCCGGACTCTGATCCTCCTCGAGTTTTCCTGGTGGACGTACTCGACCGAGCTTTGATGTAGATTTTTGTCGTCTCCTTATGGCGATGAGGTTAGGGTTTCTCATCATGTGGCGAATTTTGGTATCAGGTGCTTCAGATCTATACAATGATTCAACGGTGCCAACTGCGGTTCCAAGGCGCTGGTCCTTAGGGCACGTGCACGAAGACTTCTTGAGTGTCATCAACAAAGTCAAGCTGACTCCGGCCGAGGAGCGGCGAGAGAGGAGCGTCGGAGGCTCGTTCTAGCGGTAGTAGAGAATCTCGATCTATTTTTATTATGTTTAAGATTTAAGATAAGATGCTTTGTACTTCCGGTGAACATTTATAATCAGGAATGCTATCTGGCGATCATTCGCAAGGAGGCCAAACCCGGTGCGGCTTCCCTGCCGCTGTGCGAATCTCGGCGAAGAGCCAACGCCACATATTATTGCAAGAGTCGTTACCTGTTAGGTGCTTCCTGGGCGCCAAAGGTGTTTTTCCTCCAAAAGTTCCATGATGAAGGTGTGCTAGATGGGGTTCGTGCTCACCACCTCTAGTAGAGAGGTTGGCTGCACTTACCACTATACTAAGTGGACGGTTGTGAACAAGTGCGATCAAACTTCTATATGTATTTAAAGAATAATTTTGTTGTGATTTTGATTATTATTATTATTGATTTATTTCCTTCAAAAATCTGGTTTTCTCATTTTTAAAAGAACAAATCCTTATTTTAAGAGGGGGGTTTTCTTACTTGATATGTGCATTTTTATTATATGTAGCATGGCAATTTCTAGATTTTTTTTAATTTTCTCAATGGCAGTTTTATTTTTAGAGCATGGAATTTTTATAATCAGTATATTGCATTTTTATTATGAAGAGGATGAGATTTTTATTATTAAGAGCATGGCATTTCTATTGTTGGTAACATGACATTTTCTGTTACTAAGAGTATGACAATTTTAAGATTAAGAGCATGGCATTTCTCTTTTAATAACATGGCATTTTATTATTTGGAGGGTGCCAGATTTATTATTAATATGATGGGGGTTTATTACTGAGATCCTGGAATTTTTATTATTATTGGCAAGGCAATTTAATTTTGAACAGGATGGTGATTTTATTATTAAGAGGATAGCAATTTCACTTTTTGGCATGGTATTTTTTTCCCGTTGACATGACACTTTTATGATTTTTTGCACAGTGGACCAAATAAGCAAAACATTTACAGCCTTGGGGAAGGCCGGATTGGGAGGTGGAGTTGGACTCCGCCTCCTCCCCTGGTCGGCGCTGGAGGAGGGGTGCCCCTTCCGCAATTCAGCCACCCCTCGCCCTCTCCCTTACAGCTATATACACTATAGGTTTTTGGCCTTTGCAGATACAAGTTTTCTCTCTAATTAATCTAGTTCTAATTTAGACTTGATCTAGATAAGTGCAAGTTCTAGTTCCCTCTAATCCTCATAATAGAGAACCCCATGAGGTTCACTTCTCCCTCCTCTAATTATGCAATGACGATTAGCTCTGAACGGCGAAGTGCTACCGGATCGGACAACCTAAACGCGTGTAATCCATAAAGAGGTTGTGCTTTTAGTCTTTGATTGGAGGGATCGTTCCTGAACGGTTTGAGAGACTTCATCAACAATCTACACCAACTATTTTTACGCTACAACTCGAAGTTGATAACGATTCGTTCTAAAACTCTAATGCATCTTCGTAGTATTCCTGGGATCATGATCGTATGGCGATTTTTTTTGTTTTCTACTGTGTTTCCCAAGTACGAGGGAAATGTACTCTCCTTGTTGTCGAAACCATGCCGATCGATTTCTCCTCATCTCTGTTGTTGCCTTGTTGGGTTTGATTTGGACTAATATCTGTTCATAGGAGGAATGCGGAATAGATGAGGCCCTCGTATAAGCAACCCATCAATGTACGAGTCCAAGTCATATACATACAAGGCATGAGGTGAATCCTGCACGCTGATATGTCTCGCCTACAGCGAGATGAGAGGAAGTCTCGCTGAAGGCAAGCTCCATATTGGGCCGGCCCATCGCACCGCTACTCACAGGCCACATGCCATATTCTCATTTTTTACGTTTTTTTTGTTTCTGTTTACATTATTTATATTTCTAGATATTCTATATTACAAAAAATACTCTACAAACATTTCAAAACATGTTAATCAAACATTTAAAAGATGTCTAATGTGTATAGAAAAAATGTTTAGACCATGTATATAAAGATGTCAATCCAAGCATTTGAAGAAAATGTTGAACAAGTGCTCAGACAGTGATAAAATTGTATTTGAAAATTGTTAAATGTGTAAATAAAAAATGTTGACCATGTATTCAAAATATTAACTTGTACTCCCTCCGTCCCGAAAAACATGTCGCGGGCGTAGTTCACTGATAATTTTACAAAAAACCCCTCGTGGTTTGAAAAG
>NW_025245095.1:0-2675 GCF_018294505.1 Triticum aestivum
CGAGAGGTTATTGACCCCGCCGGAGCACGATCAACCTGACCACGAGGGTCTGTTTCCTGCAAGCAAACAAAGAACAAGCAAGAAACTGAGATTGCAATCTGTATATTGCGAATATAAGATGAAAGCTTTATTGATCAAGGTGGGGTTCTGTGACGCCTTTGTCTGGTCGTTGAACACAAACAAAGTACGCGAAGTTGCAGCTATGGCGAACTTTTAATCTAAACAAAACCCAAAGTCTAAACGGTGCCCTAAGGGCTGTATATATGGAGGAAGAGAGGGGGAATTTCGTGGCCCTTGGTGGAGGGGTCCGAAATCAACCCTATCCCTTGTTTCCCCACACATACGGACTCTAAAAATAGCCTATACTTATGTATTTCGAAATTACATGGGCCTGGCCCAATAAAAAGGTGACGCAGCACCTATAATAGCCTCGGGACGAAATTTATGAAGTGGCATCTTGTATATTTCGTCCATGGCTTCATGCACCCATTATGGTGGCTTCAAAGTCCTGAAATCATCACTTGTAACTCCGTTCTTGTTCCCCTTGCGCATGGCATCATCTCCATGCTTGTTCTTGCTCCAATGTTCATCCTTCTCCAAGCTAGGCCCTTCATTTGTAAGCAAAACAAATGTATCCAATTTAGGCAGCATCATATTCTTATGAACATTAGAATCATTACCAAGAAACGAAAGTACCTGATAATTTAATTGGCGTGCGCGAGCTCTAGTAATTGGTCCCGTATATGTAGCAGTAGGGGCTGTGGGTGTAACAATGGTATTGATGTCCTCATCAGAAACACACAAGAATATGATCCTACAGACTACGAACAAGTGGTGGTGGTGGGTGTCACAAATCCGTCAAGCAAAACTCAAATTCTTACCAGTTCTTACCCAGCAACAGGCGGTGATCGGCAACCGTTGTAGTCAAAACTCTCAAAGCTTAGATAGAGCGATTACCAGGGAGAGTCAAACGCACGACGTAGATGTATGTGGAGCTGGGAAGGCTTATAATATGGTAGCAAAAAGGGTCAGCAATAATCAATTCAGAGATGCAAAGTTGAATAAACGCTCAACAACGGTACTGTGCTGGTCCTAGGCTAGACTGTGCTAGAGACGCGAGCCTAGAACACCAACAAAATCACGGCGCGGCACGTAAACAAGGGAGGAGCACACTCTGAATTTTTATTTCTCTTTTTTTTTGCACTTTTTTTCCTCTTTTTTTTTGCTCCGCAACAAATTTTTTTCGAAAAAGTCTAGAACTGGTCTAAAAACTGCCTAGCCAGAATTTTCCAGACTTAGTTTTTTTTTTGAAATTGGATCTATTTTTCTTTTGCGGATGGCTCGGAAGTTGGGGAGTCCTTCTCTGTCACGACTCGGAGTGTCGCATGATCTGGAAATCAAGAACAATGCAACAATTACTGGACTCGGACTAGGACTGGTGGCGGAGATGAATCTGGTGGAACTCGGACTGGTGGCGGAGATTCTGGTGGAACACGGAACAGGTGGCGGATATATGATAGAGGCGAGGGTGTCCCGATCTTTTGATGAGATGATAACTATCGATTTGGTGGAGACGACTTTGACGATCCGACTACAAACGCGCACGACGTTGCGCCTTAGCAATCGCTAAACCAATCTCCTGAGGTTATTGACCACGCCGGAGCACGATCAACCTGACCACGAAGGTCTATTCCTGCAAGCAATCGAAAAACGAGCAAGAATATGATAAAGGCAATCTGAATATTGCGAATATGTATGAAGTATTGATAAAGGTGGGGATCCGTAAGCGGTCTTGGTCTGGTCGTTGGACACAAACGAAATACACAAAGTTGCAATGGCTAACTTTTAACTAAACAAATCCCAAGGAAAAGCTACTAGATGGATCTACTTATATAGGAGCAAGGGGTGGCGGCCAAGGAGGTGGGAGGACGTCCCAAGGCATCCTAAAACTAAATCTAGGTCGTACAAGGCCAATGGGCCCAAGTGGAGGTGATGTAACACCTTTGGACTTGTAGTTTGACTCGGATTCTGCTGCAGCATCAGATTGTTTCGTCCACAACTCAACGCTCCGGACGAATTTGAAGGTGATTCCAATTGGGTTGGAAAGGGCACGAAATCTAGTTTCCAACAGAAAAAGAATCACCCAATTCGGAGTCCGTATGAAAAACTTGTGTGCGTTTTGAGTCAGGTATGTCTGTGCAGTCCGAATCTGAATCCAGAACGTGAGAGACTTGGACTCTATCTTCTCTTGGGCCAAAAGTGACGTGAGAGAACTTTTTGGACAGCAAATAAACATCTCTTTCTTACTTATCTTCATATGTGGATTGTACAAATGTCCCATACACCTGCAATTAGACAAAACACAAAAGTGTGTGAAGTATTTTTGTTCTGGATAACATAAATAGATTATTGAATAGTTTGCACTAGAAATCACCTGACAAATATGCATATATGCAATATTTTTGGTCATATCCAAGGTAGTCATGTCCTCATCAATATATGTTGCAGGTGAACTCGGATTGGCGTGATGGCGGCGGATATGTGGTGGCGTATATGGATTCGGATTGGCGGTGAATATGTGGTGGTGGTATATGGCAACAGCGACAATGATGATGCGGTGGTGATATATGGCAGCGGCGACGTGACAACCTGTGAACAGAACTCGAAACTCTAAA
>NW_025245096.1:0-2675 GCF_018294505.1 Triticum aestivum
CTTCTCTCTCAAATCCCACCGAAGCAACTAATGCTAGGGAGGAAAATGAGAGGAAGAACAAGAAGGAGAAACACTAAGAACTCCAAGATCTAGATCCAAGGGGTTCCCCTCACATTGAGGAGAAAGTGATTGGTGGAAATGTGGATCTAGATCTCCTCTCTCTTTTCCCTCAAAACTAGCAAGAATCCATGGAGGGATTGAGAGTTAGCAAGCTCGAAGAAGGTCAACAATGGGGGAAGAACATGAGCTCAAAGGATAAGGTTCATTGGGGAAGAAGACCCCCTTTTATAGGTCGGAAAAAATCCAACCGTTATGCTCACAGCCCGCACCGAGGGGTACTACCGCTCGACCTCACGGTATTACCGCTAGGGGAGCGGTACTACCTCAAAGGGTAGCGATACTACTGCTTGCGAGCGGTACTAAAAAAATACATCCGTGCCTACCATCGCTGGACTTGTGACGAGTTTTTGGTCCGGAGCGGTACTACCGGTGTAGAAGCCGCGCTAGTACCGCTCTGGAACGGTAGTAAAAAATTACATCCGCTCCTATCCGCGGTAGTACCGCTGCAGCCTTTTCAGAACACCAAAACTGCCACAACTTCTACAAACGGACTCCGAATTCAACGAAACCAAGTTTGTTGGAAAGCTACCGACAAGGGCTAACACATTCTTGATAGAATATCAATAAGAAGAAAATTAGAAAAGTCCCGTGAGAAAATGGCGAGAACCTTTCCTCGAAAAAGACCGGTAAAACCTCCAACACCGAAAACGCGATAGAAGAAGCATATGAAATCCGTTTTCGATGAACTAGAGCTTGTCACGAAGATAACCACAAGCTCTAAAACCTCAAAAGCAAATATAAATAAGAATCAAGAAAGATGATGCAAGGATGCAATGGTTTGAGCTCTCGACGAACGATACAATCAAGCTACTCACTTGAGAGCCCCCCTTGATAGTACAGCTATCGATCCTATAACCCGGTCTCCAAACTACCACGATGAGACCAGAAAAATAGAAAACCTATCAAGAGCAAACCTTTGCCTTGCACATGATCCACTTGAGATAGATGATGATGATGATCTTGTCCTCCTCAAGATGGACCACCTTTCTTGATTGCGTTGGGTCGATGAAGACTAGATGATTGCTCCCCCATACTCCACTATGGGTGAGCCACTATTCGGCACATCTTCACAAGTCCATTGACACAACAATGGATGACAAGCTTCAAGCACTTGATCTCTTCGTCATGCTCCACTTGAACTTGCAATCTGGATGACGATCACCACTTGATGTCATCCTCTCCATGGGTTGAGTTATATCTTCCTCTTGATCCAAGCCCATGAACACGTACCTAACCCCACATAGAACTCTCACATAGACCATGGGTTAGTACACAAAGCACAATGGACAATGCTTACCATACCATGGGATCACTTGATCCCTCTCGGTACATCTTCTACGCTTTGTGAGTTGATCAACTTGATTCACTCTTGACTTAGTCTTGATCAGCCTTGAATCTTTCCAACTCTCTTCATTTGGATGATGTCTTGAAGGTAAACATGAATGATTGCACAATCTTCTTCCTCAAGACATGGTTGCAATAAGCTCAACACTCACATGACCAATCTTTGGATAATTCCTTCATAGCACCTTGGTCAACTCATAAACTCCTTGAAACCAACACATGGACTTCAAGAAAAGCCTATGGAAAAATCCTTCAAATATAACTCAAGACAACCATTAGTCCATAGAGATTGTCATTAATTACCAAAACCAAACATGGGGGCACCGCATGTTCTTTCACATGTACTCCCATCCATTTATCCAACAAAGTTTGGCTCTGAATGGCATGTATGTGTAACCCATCCATTTATGACATGCCCAGGAAATAGCATGCACATGATGCCAAAATGGTGGGTCCTTTCATCCTCCTCAATCTATGAATGGTGCACGGTGAGGAGAAGCAACAAACATGCATGTATTATCTGACCACGCAATGCACTCCATATTTTATATTTGTATCTATTCTTTTCTTTAGTTTATGTTCTTTTTTAAATTTATATTGCACTAGTGTGACACTAGTTAAGAAGGTAGGAAAGTTTCCTAGGTTATTTTTGGTCTCAGGCCCCCGCGTCGCCCCCCGCTCGAGCGACTCCCCAACCCTAGCCGCCGCCGGGGCTTAGCCCATCTTCCTCCCCTCCTCCCGCCGCCGCCGATCTAGAAGCGACGACGTTGCCTTCGACGGCGGCGGCGGTCGGCCCTGCCTCGGGCCACGGGCGGCTGCTGCGGCGGCTGGCCTGGATCGGGTGGCGGCGCGATGCGGTATTTGGCGGCATGTCATCTGGCTTTAGATCGGCGGCGGCGTCGAGGGCCTGGTGGACTGCTTGGCGGCACCCATGGCCGATCTGTTCTGGCTGATGTAGTCAGTGGTGGTGGTCATCTTCCTCATCGGCGGTGGCCGGCCAGAAGCTTGGTGATCGGATCTCGAGATCCATCATCTAGTCCCGGCTGCGAGTTGGGGAGACATGCTTGCCGGTGAAAACCGAGCCGACGACAGGCGATGGCGGCGTTCTACGTCGTTACCTTGATGAAGTCATCGTCGTGTAACTACTGTCGACCCACTCGTGCTGCTCCGGGGGAAACCCTAGGATCTGGTGTTCCAGATCGGACGATGGC
>NW_025245097.1:0-2675 GCF_018294505.1 Triticum aestivum
GTGGGACGTCACCAAGCTGAACGTGTGCAGACCGCGGAGGTGTCGTACCTTCGGTGCTAGGATCGGTCAGATCGCGAAGACGTACGACTCATCAACCGCGTTGTCATAACGCTTACGCTTTCGGTCTACGAGGGTACGTGGACAACACTCTTCCCTCTTGTTGCTATACATCACCTAGATAGATCTTGCGTGTGCGTAGGGATTTTTTTTGAAATTACTGTGTTCCCCAACAGCTGGGTCGGAACAAGGAAACAACGTCCTGTTCATCAAGAGGGAACCGACTGGGTCGGAATGCGTCATGTTCAACGGCAGCCAACCGGCTTGGACGAAACAGCCGAAACGGGGTCTGGCATACCGCAGAACGGAGGAAATGACCTTCTGTTCGACCGGCCATGGTCGAAACGAGATCCTGTTCATCGGGAGGGATCTGGCATACCGCAAAATGGAGGAAATGGACTTGTGTTCGAGTGCCTACGGTCGAAACGGGGTCCTGTTGATCGGGAGGGGTGTGGTGTACCGCAAAAGGGAGGAAACAGGCTTGGGTTGGAGTGCCTGCAGTCGAAACGGGGTCTTGTTCATCCACCGCCTCCTGCCTCGCTCCAGCCTCCATGGGGGTACTATTCATCCACCTTCAACCTCCTCTAGCCTCCACGGGCTACTGTTCATCCATGGCTACTGTTCATCCAGCCTCCACTGGCTGCTGTTCATCCAGCCTCCACGGGGTCCTGTTCATCCACCCCCAACCGGTCGGGGGGCGGCGGCCTCCTCGGGGTCCTTTTCATCCAGCGGCAATGGCCTACTACCACGGGGTCCTGTTCATCCAACCCCCACCGGGAACTGTTCATCCACAGCCAACCAACCAGCTCGACTCACCACGTCTCGACTCATTCTACGCACCGCGCGCATGGTACCAACGGTCATTGTTCATCGAGAGGCAACCCAACACTAGCTGGCTTCATCTCGCACGGGGGCTCGATCAGCTTCAGTAAGCAGCATCAGTGATTGATCGCTCGGGTTCATTTAGCAGCAGCAGCGAAGGAATTGCTCGGGTTCAGTCAGCAGCGAATGAATCGCTCGGGTTCAGTTAACAGCCAAGGGATTGATCGCTCGGGTTCAGTTAGCCAATGCCTCGCACACACGCGCGTACATGAGAGAAACGCGTAAACCACAGTCCATCACTCGGCCCCGACCACCCACCGTAACCGGGAACTCCCTGATATTTTCCTCGCCCTCGCTTTTACCATGGTTTTTTCCATCATCGACGACACAAAGAATGTCATGCAGCTGCATCTCTGGCCCGCCCAGGACGAAAAGCCCATTTTCTATCATGATTTTTTTGTCATAGAAGTAGGATCCCACCACATCTATGATGATACCGGGTTTTCTCACAATTATCATCATAGAAGTGTCATAAGCATGACAGAAAAAAATTATTTCGGCCCAAAGTGTCATGGATGTGTCTTTTTTGTAGTGCTAGTTCAATCATCACCGGCAAGTCTCTTTACTCGTTCCGTAATACATCACCCTATGACTAACTCCTTTAGTCATTTGCTTGCAAGCTTATGATGTGTATTACCAAGAGGGCCCAGAGATACCTCTCTGATACTTGGAGTGACAAATCCTAATCTCGATCTATGACAACTCAACAAACACCTTCGGAGATACCTGTAGAGCATCTATATGATCACCCAGTTACGTTGTGATATTTTATAGCACACAAGGTAATCCTCCGGTATTCGGGAGTTGCATAATCTCATAGTCGAAGGAATATGTATTTTACATTAAGAAAGTAATAGCAATAAAACTGAATGATCATTATGCTAAGCTAACGGATGGGTCTTCTTCATCACAACATTCTCCTAATGATGTGATCCCATTATCAAATGACAACACATGTATATGGTTGGGAAACCTTAACCATCTTTGATCAACGAGATGGTCTAGTAGAGGCTTACTAGGGACACAATATTTCTTTTATGTATTCACACATGTATTTAAGTTTCCGATCAATACAATTCTAGCATGAATAATAAACCTTTATCATGAATAAGTAAATATAAAATAACAACTTTATTATTGCCTCTCGGGCATATTTCCTTCAACATGATCTTTAAGAGATTTGCTAAAGACAAGAATATTGTCAAAATAGACCACAACAAATACGCCAATGTAGGGGCGAAGAATAAAATGCATGACTCTCATGAAAGTAGTGGGTGCTTTGGATAAACCCATAGGCATAATAAGCCATTCATATAAGCCCAATTTGATCTTAAATGCGGTTTTCCATCCATCACCTTCTTGTATGCATATTTGGTTGTAGCCACTTTTAAGGTCAATCTTAGAGAAAATTGTGGCTCCGCTAGGCTCATCTAGCATATCATCTAGGCGTGGAATGGGGTAACAATAACGCACGGTGATAGCATTGATAAGACGACAATCGGAACACATGCGATATGTACCATCTTTCTTGGGAACAAGGATTACCGGGACGGCACAAGGGCTCAAGCTTTCGCGTACATGGCCGTTGTCTATGAGTGGTTGTACTTGCCATTGGATCTCCTTGGTTTCCTTAGGGTTGACGTGGTAGGGAGCCTTGTTAGGAAGGGGTGCTATGGGGATGATGTCGATGTGGTGTTCGATGCCTCGTAGTGGAGGTAGACCCGGAGGTAGCTCCT
>NW_025245098.1:0-921 GCF_018294505.1 Triticum aestivum
AGAACCCAAAACAGTGAGTAATAGTCCACGGAACGGGCCAGAATCGGCCAAAACTGTCAATGTTGATGACCTCCACGTAAGCGCACCTTGGGGTTCAACAAGCATGGAAATCACTTTGTGACCCCAAAACGGTGAGTAATAGTCCACGAAACGGGTCAGAATCGACAAAAACCGCGAGTGTTGATGACCGACACGTAAACGCACCCTAGGGTTCGTTAATCACGGAAATTACTCCGGGACCCTGAAAGAGTGAGTAATAGCCCATGAAACGGGCCAGAATCGGCCAAAACTATGAGTGTTGATGACCGACACGTAAGCGCACCTTGGAGTTCAACAAGCATGCAAATCACTTTGTGACCACAAAACGGTGAGTAATAGTCCATGAAACGGGTCAGAATCGACAAAAACTGCGAGTGTTGATGACCGGCACTCAAACGCACCCCAGGGTTCATTAATCATGGAAATCACTTCGGGACCCCAAAACGGTGAGTAATAGTCCATGAAACGGGTCAGAATCGACAAAAACCGCGAGTGTTGATGACCGACACGTAAACGCACCCCAGGGTTCGTTAATCATGGAAGTCACTGCGAGATCCCAAAACAGTGAGTAATAGTCCATGAAACGGGCCAGAATCGGCCAAAACTGTGAGTGTTGATGACCGACATGTAAACGCACCCCAGGGTTCGTTAATCGTGGAAGTCACTCTGAGACCCCAAAACAGTGAGTAATAGTCCACGGAACGGGCCAGAATCGGCCAAAACTGTCAATGTCGATGACCTCCACGTAAGCGCACCTTGGGATTCAACAAGCATGGAAATCACTTTGTGACCCCAAAACGGTGAGTAATAGTCCACGAAACGGGCCAGAATCGACAAAAACTGCGAGTGTTGATGACCGACACGTAAGCGCGCCTTGTTGTT
>NW_025245098.1:931-2675 GCF_018294505.1 Triticum aestivum
TGTTGATCACCGACACGTAAATGCACCCCGGGGTTCGTTAATCGTGGAAGTCACTCCGGGACCCCAAAACAGTTAGTAATAGTCCACGAAACGGGCCAGAATCAGCCAAAACTGTCAGTGTCGATGACCAACACTTAAGCGCACCTTGTTTTTCAACAAGCATGGAAATCACTTCGGGACCCCAAAACGGTGAGTAATAGTCCATGAAACGGGTCAGAATCGACAAAAACCGCGAGTGTTGATGACCGACACGTAAACGCACCCCAGGGTTCGTAAATCGTGGAAATCACTCCGGGCCCCCAAAAAAGTGAGTATTAGTCCACGAAATGGGCCAGAATCGGCCAAAACTGCTACTGTTGATGATCGACACGTAATAGCACCCCAGGGTTCACTGATCGTGGAAGGCACTCCGAGAACCCAAAACAGTGAGTAATAGTCCACGGAACGGGCCAGAATCGGCCAAAACTGTCAATGTTGATGACCTCCACGTAAGCGCACCTTGGGGTTCAACAAGCATGGAAATCACTTTGTGACCCCAAAACGGTGAGTAATAGTCCACGAAACGGGTCAGAATCGACAAAAACCACGAGTGTTGATGACCGACACGTAAACGCACCCTAGGGTTCGTTAATCACGGAAATTACTCCGGGACCCTGAAAGAGTGAGTAATAGCCCATGAAACGGGCCAGAATCGGCCAAAACTATGAGTGTTGATGACCGACACGTAAGCGCACCTTGGAGTTCAACAAGCATGCAAATCACTTTGTGACCACAAAACGGTGAGTAATAGTCCATGAAACGGGTCAGAATCGACAAAAACTGCGAGTGTTGATGACCGGCATTCAAACGCACCCCAGGGTTCATTAATCATGGAAATCATTCCGGGACCCCAAAACAGTGAGTAATAGTCCATGAAACGGGCCAGAATCGGCCAAAACTGCGAGTGTTGATGACCGACACGTAAACGCACCCCAGGGTTCGTTAATCATGGAAGTCACTGCGAGATCCCAAAACAGTGAGTAATAGTCCATGAAACGGGCCAGAATCGGCCAAAACTGTGAGTGTTGATGACCGACATGTAAACGCACCCCAGGGTTCATTAATCGTGGAAGTCACTCTGAGACCCCAAAACAGTGAGTAATAGTCCACGGAACGGGCCAGAATCGGCCAAAACTGTCAATGTCGATGACCTCCACGTAAGCGCACCTTGGGATTCAACAAGCATGGAAATCACTTTGTGACCCCAAAACGGTGAGTAATAGTCCACGAAACGGGTCAGAATCGACAAAAACCGCGAGTGTTGATGACCGACACGTAAGCGCGCCTTGGGATTCAACAAGCATGGAAATCACTTTGTGACCCCAAAACGGTGAGTAATAGTCCACGAAACGGGTCAGAATCGACAAAAACCGCGAGTGTTGATGATCGACACGTAAACGCACCCCATGGTTCGTAAATCGTGGAAATCACCCCGGGCCCCCAAAAAAGTGAGTATTAGTCCACGAAATGGGCCAGAATCGGCCAAAACTGCTAGTGTTGATGATCGACACGTAATAGCACCCCAGGGTTCATTGATCGTGGAAGTCACTCCGAGAACCCAAAACAGTGAGTAATAGTCCACGGAACGGGCCAGAATCGGCCAAAACTGTCAATGTTGATGACCTCCACGTAAGCGCACCTTGGGGTTCAACAAGCATGGAAATCACTTTGTGACCCCAAAACGGTGAGTAATAGTCCACGAAAC
>NW_025245099.1:0-2675 GCF_018294505.1 Triticum aestivum
TTTCCTCCCCTAACCCTAAGCGGCTAGGGCAAACTCTCCCATCTAGGCTTCATCGTCGAGCATGTGGAATCGTCTCCCCTCTACTTGTCGCTCCGGCGCCGATGGCATGGAGGAAAATCTCAGTGCCTCCACTCTGGTTATTACTTTAGGTTAGGACTTTTTAAGTCCTCGGAAGTGCGACGCTTGGACGAATGGCGGCGCTTTAGCTTTGAGTTTGTCTTCCGGACTCTGATCCTCCTCGAGTTTTCCTGGTGGACGTACTCGACCGAGCTTTGATGTAGATTTTTGTCGTCTCCTTATGGCGATGAGGTTAGGGTTTCTCATCATGTGGCGAATTTTGGTATCAGGTGCTTCAGATCTATACAATGATTCAACGGTGCCAACTGCGGTTCCAAGGCGCTGGTCCTTAGGGCACGTGCACGAAGACTTCTTGAGTGTCATCAACAAAGTCAAGCTGACTCCGGCCGAGGAGCGGCGAGAGAGGAGCGTCGGAGGCTCGTTCTAGCGGTAGTAGAGAATCTCGATCTATTTTTATTATGTTTAAGATTTAAGATAAGATGCTTTGTACTTCCGGTGAACATTTATAATCAGGAATGCTATCTGGCGATCATTCGCAAGGAGGCCAAACCCGGTGCGGCTTCCCTGCCGCTGTGCGAATCTCGGCGAAGAGCCAACGCCACATATTATTGCAAGAGTCGTTACCTGTTAGGTGCTTCCTGGGCGCCAAAGGTGTTTTTCCTCCAAAAGTTCCATGATGAAGGTGTGCTAGATGGGGTTCGTGCTCACCACCTCTAGTAGAGAGGTTGGCTGCACTTACCACTATACTAAGTGGACGGTTGTGAACAAGTGCGATCAAACTTCTATATGTATTTAAAGAATAATTTTGTTGTGATTTTGATTATTATTATTATTGATTTATTTCCTTCAAAAATCTGGTTTTCTCATTTTTAAAAGAACAAATCCTTATTTTAAGAGGGGGGTTTTCTTACTTGATATGTGCATTTTTATTATATGTAGCATGGCAATTTCTAGATTTTTTTTAATTTTCTCAATGGCAGTTTTATTTTTAGAGCATGGAATTTTTATAATCAGTATATTGCATTTTTATTATGAAGAGGATGAGATTTTTATTATTAAGAGCATGGCATTTCTATTGTTGGTAACATGACATTTTCTGTTACTAAGAGTATGACAATTTTAAGATTAAGAGCATGGCATTTCTCTTTTAATAACATGGCATTTTATTATTTGGAGGGTGCCAGATTTATTATTAATATGATGGGGGTTTATTACTGAGATCCTGGAATTTTTATTATTATTGGCAAGGCAATTTAATTTTGAACAGGATGGTGATTTTATTATTAAGAGGATAGCAATTTCACTTTTTGGCATGGTATTTTTTTCCCGTTGACATGACACTTTTATGATTTTTTGCACAGTGGACCAAATAAGCAAAACATTTACAGCCTTGGGGAAGGCCGGATTGGGAGGTGGAGTTGGACTCCGCCTCCTCCCCTGGTCGGCGCTGGAGGAGGGGTGCCCCTTCCGCAATTCAGCCACCCCTCGCCCTCTCCCTTACAGCTATATACACTATAGGTTTTTGGCCTTTGCAGATACAAGTTTTCTCTCTAATTAATCTAGTTCTAATTTAGACTTGATCTAGATAAGTGCAAGTTCTAGTTCCCTCTAATCCTCATAATAGAGAACCCCATGAGGTTCACTTCTCCCTCCTCTAATTATGCAATGACGATTAGCTCTGAACGGCGAAGTGCTACCGGATCGGACAACCTAAACGCGTGTAATCCATAAAGAGGTTGTGCTTTTAGTCTTTGATTGGAGGGATCGTTCCTGAACGGTTTGAGAGACTTCATCAACAATCTACACCAACTATTTTTACGCTACAACTCGAAGTTGATAACGATTTGTTCTAAAACTCTAATGCATCTTCGTAGTATTCCTGGGATCATGATCGTATGGCGATTTTTTTTGTTTTCTACTATGTTTCCCAAGTACGAGGGAAATGTACTCTCCTTGTTGTCGAAACCATGCCGATCGATTTCTCCTCATCTCTGTTGTTGCCTTGTTGGGTTTGATTTGGACTAATATCTGTTCATAGGAGGAATGCGGAATAGATGAGGCCCTCGTATAAGCAACCCATCAATGTACGAGTCCAAGTCATATACATACAAGGCATGAGGTGAATCCTGCACGCTGATATGTCTCGCCTACAGCGAGATGAGAGGAAGTCTCGCTGAAGGCAAGCTCCATATTGGGCCGGCCCATCGCACCGCTACTCACAGGCCACATGCCATATTCTCATTTTTTACGTTTTTTTTGTTTCTGTTTACATTATTTATATTTCTAGATATTCTATATTACAAAAAATACTCTACAAACATTTCAAAACATGTTAATCAAACATTTAAAAGATGTCTAATGTGTATAGAAAAAATGTTTAGACCATGTATATAAAGATGTCAATCCAAGCATTTGAAGAAAATGTTGAACAAGTGCTCAGACAGTGATAAAATTGTATTTGAAAATTGTTAAATGTGTAAATAAAAAATGTTGACCATGTATTCAAAATATTAACTTGTACTCCCTCCGTCCCGAAAAACATGTCGCGGGCGTAGTTCACTGATAATTTTACAAAAAACCCCTCGTGGTTTGAAAAG
>NW_025245100.1:0-2675 GCF_018294505.1 Triticum aestivum
TTTTTTTTTTTGCTAAACGCATCTATCTATCTATCTACTGAGTAAGAGCCAAACATGGTCGTGTTTCTAGTGCATGCATACTTTAACTGTATGTTCATTAACCAGTGGACAGTGATGGACAAGGGAGCAAGTCGAAAAGTGGGTGTCCTTACTCCGTGTCGCTGGGTTGCGCGTTGTGTTGGACGACTATATGCTCCGGCCAGCCCTTGGCGATGCTGCGGTCTAAGCGGAGATTCTCCTCCTTGAAGGCCCGGAAGGCGATTTTGGCCTCCTCCGTGTCGCACCCGCTGTCGTCCATCTTCTCCAGCTCGTCGGCTATCTGCCGGTACTGCCTCCGTGCGGGCGAAAATAAGCTAAGTACTCCCTCCGTTCCTAAATATAATTTTTTTTAAATATTTTAATAAGTGATTACATACGGAATAGAATGAGTGAATCTACACTCTAAACTATGTCTACATATATCCATGTACGTCCGTATGTTGTAGTCCACTTGAAATGTTTAAAAAGACTTATATTTAGGAACGGAGGAAGTAGCACTTATTTTATCACATTAAGTAGATAAAATTGTGTCGTCTCTTTAGTAGCTCCATGTTTTATCGATAATTCACATGACCTTTGTGGTTCTAGATAGCACAGATAGATACATAGGTAGTGTTCAGACTGGGTAGAAAAACACAAAACATAAAAATTTCGGTTTTCTATTAGTAGAACATCAACAAGGAAGAAAACAGATGAATAATCCTTTTTAGGAGTACTTCCCTCATCCTGATTCACAAACCAATTATAAGATTCTAACATCACAGATATCTGGCGTAGGCCACTTATAACCGCGGTAATATGCAATTAGATGAGCATCTGTTTATCAATCTAGTGAGTAAACAAAGCAGCATGGGCAAGCGTCCAGTGAGGGGCCGTCGCTGGTCTGCGGGTTGCGGTTGATGACTACATGCTCCGGCCAGCTCTCGGCGATGCTGCGGTACAAGCGGACATGACGCTTCTTGAATTCCTGGAAGGCGATCTTGGCCTCCTCCGTGTCGCACCCGCTGTCGTCCATCTTCTCCAGCTCCTTGACACGCTCCAGGGCCTGCCGCTGCAACTCCTCAGGCGTTATGGTCCATATCCCCATCTCCCCCCTTTCCTTCATGGCATGGGTCGGAGCGCGCGGGACGCGCGGGAGCCTCCTCCACGTCCCCGGCTTCCTCGTCCTCGCCGGCGCCGCCGACCCGCTCGAAGACGACCCACTTGAGCCTGAGGACTTGGCGGACGACCCGCTCGACGGCGACCCACTGCAGCCGCCCTCCGTCTCCATGGATCCTCGATTTGGATTGGGGATTTCCCTCTGTTGTCTAGGTTTTCTCTCAAAGGAGAGGAGAGGAGAGGAGAGGAGAGGTGCTCTTTCTTATAGTAGTGGGCTATGTTGCGGACCAAACGCAGTGGCCCGTGTCCGGGTCGAATCACGCACCAAATCGGCAGTTTGCCGTTTCCGGTCGGCAGCAGAGCCCAATTAGCCCGGACGGGGGCATTTTTTTTACATCTAAATATAATAAACATTTTACCTTCAAAAATCGATAATAAACATTTTTTAAAAATGCCAGGAACATATTGAAATGCATGATTTTTTTTAAAAGGTTGCGACCGTTTTCTGAATGGTACAAAACATTTCTTTAATTACGTGAACATTCACATCGTATAATATTTTTTAAATGCCACAAACATTTCTTGAAATGCGTGAATATTGTTAAACTGCACAAATTTTTTTTCCATAGTACTAACACTTTTTTAAACCTTACAAGAACAAAATTTTACACCAAATTAACATTTTTTAAATGCGCGATGAACATGTTTTAAAAATTCAAGTAAAGTATACCAAGGCAATAAGCCACGGCTGACCGCCCCAAATGAGCCGACGGCGCACCACATTCAACATGCCACCGAGGCAGTGATAGCAGCAGTCCCACGGGTCCATAAGTAAGTTGTTCCTCCTCCATATGATTGTCCATACTTTTCTTGTTGATTTCGTGTTCATGACTATTTCCGAAACGGGCTTTCATCCCCCGCTTTATATATATTAAAGCACCACAATCAAGTACACTGCCCAACGATACAGTGTAGTGAGGTAGCCATTTTGCAAACTGGATCGTGGGATAACCAGACAACACAAATGCACATGCCTATGATGCCAAAAGAAAACATAGGATGACTAGATTACAACACCACAAGATGCCCTAGAACAACTAAGCTCCATCACAACGCCCTCAGGAGGAAAGGGCGCCAAGCATCGTGAAGCACGAATGGGACGAGAGTTTTCACCCGGAAACTTAGGCACGGAGATGAGAACCACAACAACGTTCCTAGGAGCTAGCGGCACCCGTGGGTGTCGCCGCTGTGGGCGTCAGTTTCACTCGACTGCTCACCAGTGCCACCACGAGGCACTAAGGACACCCGCGATGCGCACCAGCCTCCAGATCTGGATCTGGGCACCCCAATTGCCTAAGACAAATAGTGTGCCCGAGCTACCTGCCGGTACACCCCTTGCCGCCCTGACGGCAGGAAGCATAGCCACCGCGGTCGCCATGGCACCTGCCGACGAGCCATCCATATGGACCACCATTTGTATATGCCGCCCCCACATCCATGTCATGGGACACCACCGACCACTCTCATCCCAACACACT
>NW_025245101.1:0-2674 GCF_018294505.1 Triticum aestivum
CCACGTGCCTACCGCATCACAGCCCACCCCTACGGTCAGCGCTGTCCACGGCCTCCAGCATACTACAAACACCAGAAACTACTTGCAACTCCTGGACAGAGGACTAGGGTGAATAAGAAGTCGAGCGGGGTCATATTTCAGGGCCCAATGTATGGTAGTAACTGAATCATGGATCACAAACACAGAACTCAGTTCCTGAGGACGGCTGCAATGAGACAACCCACCATGTACTCCTACATGGCCTCTCACCGCTACCTTTACCAAATCGTGTTCACACACTTAACTCTCACACAGTAGGACATGTTCACACGCCTCTGATTCATCCCCGATGAATCAGACCTGACTCAACTCTAAGCAGTAGCAGGCATGACAAACAAACATGAATGAGTAGGCACATCAGGGCTCAAACAACTCCTACTCATGCTAGTGGGTTTCATCTATTTACTGTGGCAATGACAGGTCATGCAAAGGATAAAGGGGTTCAGCTACCGCAGCAAGTAAAAGAGAGCAGAAGCGAGAGAGTAGGATTGTATCGGAATGAACAAGGGGGGTTTTGCTTGCCTGGCACTTCTGAAGATAACATTGAGTCTTCATCAGTGTCAACGATCACATCATCAGTACAACGTCTACCGAGGGGGAACAGCACCGGCAAACACAGAAGAAACACGATCAATGCAATGCACAGTATGATGCATGCTATGACATGGCAATATGAATGTGTTTTGAGCTAATGCAGCTAGCAGCATGTTAAATGGAGTTGGTTTGAATATAAAATTCAAATTCAAACTCCATGTGTGATTAAATAAATGCCCTTTAATTGATTTGTGCTAAACAGCACCTATAAGTTGCTCTAACATGCATGAAAATGGTACAGATGGATTCCTTGAATTTTTCTGATAATTTTTCATATATAATTTATTAAATTTGGAGTTACAGTTAATTTTCTATGAATTTTGGAAGTTTTAGGCATTTTCTGAAATTTCCTGAATATTTAGAATTAAAATAATTCCAGAAAATGAATTATGGCGTCAGCATGACCTCATGCTTGCATCAGCAAGTCAACAGGGCGCCCCAGGTCAAACCTGACGTGTGGGGGCCACACGTCAGTGACTATCTAATCTAACCTAGTTAATTAGCACTAACCTAGGTTAAGTTAAATTAGTTTAAATCTAAACTGGATTAGTTAGCCGGGCGGGGCCCGCATGTCAGTGGGGAGAGGGGGAGGTCAAACCGGGCAGTGGGTCAACCCACGCCGGTCAGCGGGTCAGCGGGCGCCGGCGTTTAGCCGCCGGCGAGGACAGACGCGGCGGCGTGCTGCGGGATTCGCCCACCGGGCGCCATTTGCTGCGCGGAGGGCAGCTACGGGCAGCTGGTGATCGCCCGCACCCAGCCATGGTTGTGGCTTGGCCGGGGAGTGGCCGGAGCTTCGCCGGCGACGAGGCCAGGCGGAGGCTGAAGCTCGGCCAGCTCGTGCGCGGGGCTGCGGTGGCCTAGTCGGCGTTGTGCTAGCACCTACGGCCTCTACGCGATGCGGGGAGCGTGTTGACGCGATGCCCGGGACCAAATGGTCACCAGAGCATCACCGGCGACGAGTGCAGGCGGCGGCGCAGTCGGGCGAGAGGCGCGAGGCGGCTACGGCGTGCCAGAGAGGGAACGGAGAGGGGGAGGATGATCAGAAGCTCACGTAGATGACCGTGGGATGGACGGCGAGCTCGGGGAAGGACGAGCGGCGACGAATTTGACGACGGCGATCCTCGGTAGCCGACGAGGGGGAAAACATCGGGGCGGCGCTCCGGGGCTCTTTCGGTCGTGTGGCTCGGTGAGGGGGTTGGTGACGAGGCGCAGGAGCTCGGGAGCGGCTCGGGGCATCGTCGGGACGGCGGTGGTTGCGGCAACGGCGAACGGCGGCGGTGGGCGTGTTTGGTGGAGCGTGAGAGAACGAGACAGAGGAGGGGAACGAGGGAGAGGAAGAGAGCGAGGGGGTCCAGGGAGTCGGGGCGGCGCCGGGGAGAAGACGCGAGGCGTCGCGGTGGCCAGGCGACGCAGGCAGGCAGCCTGGTGGCGTGGCGCCCGCGCGCGCGCCGGCGTGCTCCTCTCTGCCTGCCTGGCGAGAGGAAGCAGGTGGCTGGCACGGGCCAGCACAGTGCTGGGCCGGCCAGTGGGCTGCCAGGTGGGCTGGCCGCGCAGGTAAGTGGCCCTGGTGAGTAATGTTCTTTTTTTTAATTTTTCTGTTCTGTTTCCCTTTTTATTTTATTTTGCCACTGTTTTCAAATTCAAAATAATTTCAAACAGTGCCAAAACATTCTGAAATATTTTATGTTACCTCTCTGGACTATTCCAAAAGTACATAAAACATTTCAAAGCATTTGAAAATATATTCATTATATATTATGAATATATTCCCAAATTCAAATAGACTATTGATTTAAATTCAGAGACCAAATAATTCCTTAAAAATATTCCAGAATTTTGGTTTGATATATAACTCTTGCCAAAATTCACAAAACTATTTTTAGGGCACTTTGGATTCACAGAATGCAATTTAAAGGGTGCTTGCCCTTCTTTTAGTTAGGTTTTGAGGTTTCAACAATCCTCAATTCAAGTTTCAGAAATTTAGACATGATGCATGGATGATAAAGCAAGGACAAGCAAGGCCTAAACTGGGGATGTGACA
>NW_025245102.1:0-2674 GCF_018294505.1 Triticum aestivum
ATACTAAAATGCACACGAACAGTACGTGTTACCTTAACCTTGACGCTGTTGTTGAACCATTGGATGTAGTAAGGATGTGGATGTGGTCTTGTGGTGAGAGAAAGCTTCTCCACCATCTCCATGCTAGCCAAGTTGTTGCAGCTCCCTCCGTCTATGATGACGCGCACAGAACGTTCCTTCACAACTCCCTTGGTATGGAACAAATTGTGCCTCTGATTTTGCTCAGCTTGTGTGATCTGCACACTCAAAACACGTTGAGCAACTAAACATTCATACCTGTCAGCGTCTTCAGGAGCCATGTATTGCGTCTCATTATCAGAATCATCTCCACCATGTTCTTCACGTGTAATAAGAGCCAAAGTCTCCTCATCATAGTCACTAGCGGACTCATATCCACCATCCGCGGTAGCAATCATCACACGCGGAGATTTGCATTCTCTCGCATAATGACCTCCTCCCTTACAACTGATAGAGGCGGGGTGTCCCGATCTTTCGATGAGATGGTAACTATCGATTTGGTGGAGACGACTTTGACGATCCGACTACAAACGTGCACGACGCTGCGCCTTAGCAATCGCTAAACCAACTCCGAGAGGTTATTGACCACGCTGGAGCACAATCAACCTGACCACGAAGGTCTATTCCTGCAAGCAATCGAAGAACAAGCAAGAATATGATAAAAGCAATGTGAATATTGCGAGTATATATGAAGTATTGATAAAGGCGGGGATCCGTAAGCGGTCTTGGTCTGGTCGTTGGACACAAACGAAGTACACGAAGTTGCAATGGCTAACTTTTAACTAAACAAATCCCAAGGAAAAGCTACTAGATGGATCTACTTATATAGGAGCAAGGGGTGGCGGCCAAGGAGGTGGGAGGACGTCCCAAGGCAGCCTAAAACTAAATCTAGGTCGTACAAGGCCAATGGGCCCAAGTGGAGGTGATGTAACACCTTTGGACTTGTAGTTTGACTCGGATTCTGCTGCAGCATCAGATTGTTTCGTCCACAACTCAACGCTCCGGACGAATTTGAAGGTGATTCCAATTGGGTTGGAAAGTGCACGAAATCTAGTTTCCAACAAAAAAAGAATCACCCAATTCGGAGTCCGTATGAAAAACTTGTGTGCGTTTTGAGTCAGGTATGTCTGTGCAGTCCGAATCTGAATCCAGAACGTGAGAGACTTGGACTCTATCTTCTCTTGGGCCAAAAGTGACGTGAGAGAACTTTTTGTACAGCAAATAAACATCTCTTTCTTCCTTATCTTCATATGTGGATTGTACAAATGTCCCATACACCTGCAATTAGACAAAACACAAAAGTGTGTGAAGTATTTTTGTTCTGGATAACATAAACAGATTATTGAATAGTTTGCACTAGAAATCACCTGACAAATATGCATATATGCAATATTTTTGGTCATATCCAAGGTAGTAATGTCCTCATAATCCTCCTCTTCTTGAAAATAAAGCCGTCCTCGGCGTTGCTTAATCTGAAATGTGGCTAACAAAAGAGACAAGGTGTACATGTTGTATATGTATATGTCATCCATTTTTACTTCCCTAGATTTTTGCATATATGACACATGAATAGATGAGTAACTTGCATAGTTCATAAAATCTAAAGCCAAAAAATTAGCACAAGAAGTAGAAGGCATGAAAATATTGCAACTCAGTTTGCACATATAAGTGAAGCTCTTATTCATTTCAAAAGATTGACAATGTTCATCATTAAACCATCCCAACATTGGTGAATAAACCTTACTTGCATCAAATTTACATGCTACAACATGCTTAAATAAGCAAACATGCAATAAGTCATTCAACACAGAATCATCACCAATATTGGAGGTCATATCAAAATGATTAAACATTGGTTCTTTTGCATCAATAGTTAATTCAATGGGTGCACTCAAAATTGTTGGTATTTCAGTTGTTTGATCACATGGCAAAGTCAAATTATCAACGTAGTCCTCTAAAATAGGTGGTGTGATCAAAGTAGTGGGTAGCTCATCAGATGGTGCATTCAAATTGACAAGGCATTCATCATTCTCATGTAGAGATGGAAGATCAGTACCTTTGTCATTACCTCTTATGATCAACTCAGATGATGTAGCCACTCTCAAGGGCGATGTGTCACATGGTGGAGGTGATGTAGTCCTGACAACAACGGATGTGGTTGTCATAGTATGCCTAGTAGTTGAAGGAACAATCATATAAACTCTTGAAATGTGCACCGTGCGCTTGTTCTCCTCGTGGCCAACACGTCGTTTTATTTCCTGTTCAGCTTTGCAAGCAAGATGAAACAAATGGTCCATAGGATAACACTCTTCATGAATTAGTATCTCTTGAATATCACGGTTTAATCCTCCCCAAAATCTATCCATAAAATCATCTTCACTTTCTTCTAAAGAGGAATGCAACAAGGTAGTTTGTAAATCATCATAATATTTTGTTACAGTTTCACTATCTTGTTTTAAGTGTTGCAACTTCTTAATCATGTCACGAGTATAATAAGCAGGGACGAAAGTATGTCGCATGGCAAGTTTCAAATCATCCCAAGTAGTAGGTATATAATCAGGGTGTAACCGACAATATTCACTCCACCAAACCAAAGCATAACCAGTGAAAGAACCAACCGCAACCTTAACCTTTTTATGTTCATCGAAATTATGGG
>NW_025245103.1:0-2674 GCF_018294505.1 Triticum aestivum
TAATTCTTCTGTGCAGCAATGAGGATAATCCTCAAGTTACGAACCCAGTCCGTGTAGTTGCTACCATCATCTTTCAACTTAGCTTTCTCTAGGAACACATTAAAATTCAAAGGAACGGTAACACGAGCCATTGATCTACAATAACATAGACATGCAAAATAACTATCAGGACTAAGTTCATGATAAATTAAAGTTCAATTAATCATATTACTTAAGGACTCCCACTTATATAGACATCCCTCTAGTCATCTAAATGATCACATGATCCAAATCAACTAAACCATGTCCGATCATCATGTGAGATGGAGTAGTTTTCAATGGTGAATATCACTATGTTGATCATATCTACTATATGATTCACGTTCGACCTTTCGGACTCAGTATTTCGAGGCCATATCTGCATATGCTAGGCTCATCAAGTTTAACCCGAGTATTCTGCACGTGCAAAACTGGCTTGCACCCATTGTATGTGAACGTAGAGCTTATCACACCCGATCATCATGTGGTGTCTCGGCATGACGAACTATAGCAACGGTGCATACTCAGGGAGAACACTTGCACCTTGAAATTTAGTAAGGGATCATCTTATAATGCTACCGCCGTACTAAGCAAAATAAGATGCATAAAAGATAAACATCACATGCAATCAAAATATGTGACATGATATGGCCATCATCGTCTTGTGCTCATGATCTCCATCACCGAAGCATCGCCATGATCTCCATCGTCACCGGCATGACACCTTGATCTCCATCGTATCATTGTTGTCGTCTCGCCAACTATTGCTTCTACAACTATAGCTACCGCTTAGAGATAAAGTAAAGCAATTACATGGTGATTGCATTTCACACAATAAAGCGACAACCATATGGCTCCTACCAGTTGCCGATAACTCTGTTACAAAACATGATCATCTCATACAACACATCATGTCTTGACCATATCACATCACAACAAGCCCTTCAAAAACAAGTTAGATGTCCTCTACTTTGTTGTTGCAAATTTTACGTGGCTGCTACGGGCTTCTAGCAAGAACCATTCTTACCTATGCATCAAAACCACAACAATTTTTCATCAAGTGTGTTGTTTTAACCTTCAACAAGGACCGACCATAGTCAAACTCGATTCAACTAAAGTTGGAGAAACTGACACCCGCCAACCACCTATGTGCAAAGCACGTCGGTAGAACCAGTCTCATGAACGCGGTCATGTAATGTCGGTCCGGGCCGCTTTATCCAACGATACCACGAAATCAAAGTAAGACGTTGGTGGTATGCAGTATGACTATTATCGCCCACAATTCTTTATGTTCTACTCGTGCATATAACATCTATGCATAGATCTGGGTCGGATGCCACTGTTGGGGAATGTAGCATTTCAAAGTTTTCCTATGATCACACAAGATCTATCTATGTGATGCATAGCAACGAGAGGGGAGAGTGTGTCCACGTACCCTCGTAGACCGAAAGCGGAAGCGTTTAGTAAAGCGGTTGATGTAGTCGAACATCTTCACGATCCAACCGATCCAAGTACCGAACATACGACACCTCTGCGTTCAGCACATGTTCAGCTCGATGAGGGCCCTCGTGCTGTTGATCCAGTTGAGGACGAGGGTGAGTTCCGTCAGCACGACAGCGTGGCAGCGGTGATGATGATGCTACCGGCGCAGGGCTTCGCCTAAGCACTACAATGGTATGATCAAGGTGTGTAACTATGGAGAGGGGAAACTCACACGGTTAAGAGAAACTTGTGTGTTCTAGGGTGCCCCCTGCCCCGTATATAAAGGGGGAAGGGGGAGGACGGCCGGCCCTAAGGGCGCACCCAAGGAGAGGGAGTCTACTAGGAATACTAGTCCTAGTAGGATTCCTCCACAAGAGAGGGGGAAGGAAGGAGAGGCAGAGGGAGTAGGAAAGGGGGAGCCGCCCCCCGTCCCTTATCCAATTCAGACTGCTAAGGGGGGGAGGGGGCGTGGCCAGCCCTGGCCGCCCTCCTCTCTCTCCACTAAGGCCCATGAGGGCCCATTAGTTCCCCCGGGGGGTTCCGCTAACCCCTCCGGCACTCCGTTTTTACCCGAAACCACTCAAAACACTTCCGGTGTCTGAAATCCTTCTTGCTATGTCTTGAGCTTGCGTTGGTTTTCCTTAAAGAGGAAAGGGTGATGCAGCACAGTAGCGTAAGTATTTCCCTCAGTTTTTGAGAACCAAGGTATCAATCCAGTAGGAGGCTCCTCAAAAGTCCATTGCACCTACACAAACAAACAAGAACCTCGCAACCAATGCGATAAAGGGGTTGTCGATCCCTTCACGACCACTTGCGAAAGTGAGATCTGATAGAGATAATATGATAAGATAAATATATTTTTGGTATTTTATGATATAGATTGGAAAAGTAAAGATGCAAATAAAAGTAGATTGAAAGCTCATATGATAAGAGATAGACCCGGGGGCCATAGGTTTCATTAGTGGCTTCTCTCAAGATAGCATAATTATTAAGGTGGGTGAACAAATTACTGTCGAGCAATTGATAGAAAAGCGCATAGTTATGAGATTATCTAGGCATGATCATGTATATAGGCATCACGTCCGTGACAAGTAGACCAAAACGATTCTGCATCTACTAGTATTACTCCAAACATCGACCGATATCCAGCATGCATCTAGAGTATTAAGTCCAT
>NW_025245104.1:0-2674 GCF_018294505.1 Triticum aestivum
CGATGCGGCTATAACTCCCACGTGTCGAGGCACGACTTAGAGGCATAACCGCATTGAAAGCAATGTCGCAAGTCAGGCAATCATTACAACATCCCATGTAATATATAATAAAAGGGGGAGATAACATAGTTGGCTTACACTCGCCACGTCACATCAGAGTATATAAATAACATCCATCAAACAAGCACTCATGGCCCGACTACGGCGCCAAAATGGAAAAGACCCCCAACATGCGACAAGGTCCTGAATCGATAACCCCAACTAGGCACCACTACTGATCATCCGGAAAAGATACGTAGTAACGCTGAGAGTCCTCGTCGAACTCCCACTGAAGCTCGTAATCGTCAACTGGAGCAGAAACACCTGAACCTGCATCTGGAGTTGTAGTATCTGTGAGCCACAGGGACTCAGCAATCTCACACCCACGCGATCAAAACTATTTAAGCTCATAGGAATGGATAAGGCAAAAAAATATGTGGAGCTGCAGCAAGCGACTAGCATATGTGGTGGCTAACTTATACGCAAAAGAGAGCGAGAAGAGAAGGCGAAGCACGAGCGAGAAGCTAAAGGAACATCCTGCGCAAGCATAACTCCAACACCGTGTCCACTTCCCGGACTCCGCCGAGAAGGGGCCATCACGGTAACACACACGATTGATTCATTTTAATTAAGTTTAATTCAAGTCATCTACAACCGGACATTAACAAATTCCCATCTGCCCATAACTGCGGGCACGGCTTTCGAAAGATCAATCCCTGCAGGGGAGTCCCAACTTAGCCCATGACAAGCTCTCACGGTCAACGAAGGAATAGACCTCCACCCAAGACACACCGATCAGGCTCGGTATCTCGGTACAACAAGATGATTCGACAGGTTAAAACAAGTCCAGCAACACCGCCCGAATGTGCCGACAAATCCCGATAGGAGCTGCACATATCTCTTTCTCAGGGCACACTCAGATGAGACTAGCTACGAGTAAAACCAACCCTCAAGTTTCCCCGAGGTGGCCCCGCAGGCAGCTCAGTTCGGACCAACACTCAGAGGGAGCACTGGCCCAAGGGGGGCTAAAATACGATGACCCTCGAGCTCCGGAAACCCAAGGGAAAAGAGGCTAGGTGGCAAATGGTAAAACCAATGTTGGGCATTGCTGGAAAAGCTTTAATCAAGGCGAACTATCAAGGGGTTCCCATTATAGCCCAACCGTGTAAGGGACGCAACAATCCGGGAACATAACACCGATATGACGGAAAACTAGGGCGGCAAGAGTGGAACAAAACACTAGGCGAGAGGCCGAGCCTTCCACCCTTTACCAAGTATATAGATGCATTAAGATAACATAGCAATATAATGATATCCCAACAAGTAAATAAATGTTCCACCAAGGAACGGCTCCAATCTTCACCTGCAACTAACAACGCTATAAGAAGGGCTGAGCAAAGCGGCAACATAGCCAATCAACGGTTTGCTAGGACAAAGGGGGGGGGGTTAGAGGTTCAACATGGCAATTGGGAGGCTGACAAGCAAATGGTAGGCATCGTAGCATTGGCAAAGCAAAAGAACGAGCAAACTAGCATAGCAAAGATAGTAGTGATTTCGAGGGTATGATCATCTTGCCTGCACAGTTGTCAGAGTTGACTGGATCCTCACAAGCAAACTCAACGGGCTCCTCGGTAGAGAACTCGTCTCCCGGCTCTACCCAACAAGACAAACAAGCAACAAGGATACAATCAACCACGGGCAAGACCAAGCAATATGATGAAATGACGATATGCTATGCGGGATGCGATGCGGGATGCAAAATGCAAGATATGACAGGAAATGCATGAACCTGGCTTCAACTTGGAAAACCAAGTGTGCCACTGGATAGAGGGGATGAAATCGCTTGAAAACGATATAAAGATCATTGGAATCGGAGCTACGGTTTGGAAATGGCGAGCGTTTTAAGATATGACACCGGTCTGCGGTTTACAGCAAGTAGGCATCTAAATGCAACGAAATGAACATGCTACAGCCACCAAACATGAAAACAAAATACATGGCAGTGATGTACACAAGATGGTTGACAAAACACTAGCACTGAGCCATAGGCAAATTCATCCATTAAGAGGTTCAAACAAGCATGGCTAAAATGCAAATGCAAAACAGATTTCAGACTTAGTGAAATTAACACTAGTCTGAAATTTCAGATCACGAAGCTCTCTTCGGAGCAGCAAAACAACATGATAGAGAACCTGAACATGACAAGTAAGAACATGGCATGGAGCTACTCAACAAGCTTAATAAAACACCCAAAGTGACCTGGGACCAAAAGGGTTCACAAAATACTCTACCGAGCTCACGAACATCGCTCGAACACAATCAGTTTTCAGACTTAGTGAAAACTGAGACATGCTGAAATTTAACTCACGAAGGCATGTAAACGAGCTCGATGCACTCACTACGGTGCAAGTCATGGCAAGGAAAGCATATAACCAGCAAGAAGGCACAAAGTGCTAGCTACACATGGCAAGAACGAAGGCATAGCATGCATGGAACACTAACGGTAGCATCGGCGAAATCGCAAACAAGTTGACGATCTGCCCAGATTAACAACGAAGCAAAAGTTGAGCTCGATTGAGTCAACCTAGAGCACTCCAAAAATGCCAACAAAGACATGGATGGATAGAGCATAACA
>NW_025245105.1:0-2674 GCF_018294505.1 Triticum aestivum
AGAAAAAACTACTCCCTCCATTCCATAATGTAAGACGTTTTTTGGCACTACACTAGTGTTAAAAAACGTCTTATATTATGGGACGGAGAGAGCATATTTTTGTGTTTTTATACCAAATTTTACATATTGAATCAATATGTATGTAACTATTCATATTCTAAACGTAATTTTTTTAGAAAGCGGTCGTAAGATTACCTCGGGTGAAGAATAACTTATTCTGCACCTGGATGACGAATAGTAACATGTTAAAATATTCAAAATGTCTTATAACTCGGAACAGAGGTGATACTCCCCAAAAGAAGTGGTCTAGTTTAAGAATGCTACTTGTTGGCTACTACCTACGTCCTGATTTATTAGTCCCCTTTCGTAATCTATGCCACATTTTGATCTTAAATTTAACTAACAAAATGCTAATGCATGTCATAAAAGATAATATAATTGAAAACTATGTTCAAATATTTTGTTAGTTAAATCTCTAGTCAAAATTTGGCCTAAAATAGAAAGGGAACTTATAAACTAGGACGGAGGTAGTACATGCTAAAACAGAAAAAACTACTCCCTCCGTTCCACAATGTAAGACGTTTTTTGGCACTACACTACTATTAAAAAACGTCTTATATTATGGGACGGAGAGAGTATATTTTTGTGTTTTTATACCAAATTTTACATATTGATCAATATGTATGTAACTATTTATATTCTAAACGTAATTTATTTAGAAAGCGGTCATAAGATTACCTCGGGTGAAGAATAACTTATTATGCACCTGGATGACGAATAGTAACATGTTAAAATATTCAAAATGTCTTATAACTCAGAACAGAGGTGATACTCCCCAAAAGAACTGGTCTAGTTTAAGAATGCTACTTGTTGGCTACTACCTTTGTCCTGATTTATTAGTCCCCTTTCGTAATCTATGCCACATTTTGATCTAAAATTTAACTAATAAAATGTTAATGCATGTCATAAAAGATAATATAATTGAAAACTATGTTCAAATATTTTGTTAGTTAAATCTCTAGTCAAAAATTTGGCCTAAAATACAAAGGGAACATATAAACCAGGACGGGGGTAGTACATGCTAAAACAGAAAAACTACTCCCTCCGTTCCATAATATAAGACGTTTTTTGGCACTACACTAGTGTTAAAAAACGTCTTATATTATGGAACGGAGAGAGTATATTTTTGTGTTTTTATACCAAATTTTACATATTGAATCAATATGTATGTAACTATTTATATTCTAAACGTAATTTATTTAGAAAGCGGTCGTAAGATTACCTCGGGTGAAGAATAACTTATTCTGCACCTGGATGACGAATAGTAACATGTTAAAATATTCAAAATGTCTTATAACTCAGAACAGAGGTGATACTCCCCAAAAGAAGTGGTCTAGTTTAAGAATGCTACTTGTTGGCTACTACCTCCGTCCTGATTTATTAGTCCCCTTTCGTAATCTATGCTACATTTTGATCTTAAATTTAACTAACAAAATGTTAATGCATGTCATAAAAGATAATATAATTGAAAACTATGTTCAAATATTTTGTTAGTTAAACCTCTAGTCAAAATTGGCCTAAAATACAAAGGGAACTTATAAACCAGGACGGAGGTAGTACATGCTAAAACAGAAAAAACCACTCCTTCCGTTCCATAATGTAAGACGTTTTTTGGCACTACACTAGTGTTAAAAATGTCTTATATTATGGGACGGAGATAGTATATTTTTGTGTTTTTATTCCAAATTTTACATATTGAATCAATATGTATGTAACTATTTATATTCTAAACGTAATTTACTTAGAAAGCGGTCGTAAGATTACCTCGGGTGAAGAATAATTTATTATGCACCTGTATGACGAATAGTAACATGTTAAAATATTCAAAATGTCTTATAACTCAGAACAGAGGTGATACTCCCCAAAATAAGTGGTCTAGTTTAAGAATGCTACTTGTTGGCTACTACCTCCGTTCTGATTTATTAGTCCCGTTTCGTAATCTATGCCACATTTTGATCTTAAATTTAACTAACAAAATGCTAATGCATGTCATAAAACATAATATAATTGAAAACTATGTTCAAATATTTTGTTAGTTAAATCTCTAGTCAAAATTTGGCGTAAAATACAAAGGGAACTTACAAACCAGGACGGAGGTAGTACATGCTAAAACAAAAAAAACTACTCCCTCCGTTCCATAATTTAAGACGTTTTTTGGCACTACACTAGTGTTAAAAAACGTCTTATATTATGGGACGGAGAGAGAGTATATTTTTGTGTTTTTATACCAAATTTCACATATTGAATCAATATGTATGTAACTATTTATATTCTAAACGTAATTTATTTAGAAAGCAGTCGTAAGATTACCTCGGGTGAAGAATAACTTATTTTGCACCTGGATGACGAATAGTAACATGTTAAAATATTCAAAATGTCTTATAACTAAGAACAGAGGTGATACTCCTCAAAAGAAGTGGTCTAGTTTAAGAATGCTACTTGTTGGCTACTACCTCCGTCCTGATTTATTAGTCCCGTTTCGTAATCTATGCCACATTTTGATCTTAAATTTAACTAACAAAATGTTAATGCATGTCATAAAAGACAATATAATTGAAAACTATGTTCAAATATTTTGTTAGTTAAATCTCTAGTCAAAATTTGGCCTAAAATA
>NW_025245106.1:0-2674 GCF_018294505.1 Triticum aestivum
TCGTTGATGAAGTCTACGAGCGCTTGGGACTTGATAGCACTGTGAGGCATGTATTTCAACCCGTGAGACCCAAGCTCAATAGCCCACTTAGCAACCCGGCCAGTTGCCTCCTTGTTTTGAATGATGTCTCCCAATGGAGCAGAACTGACCACAGTGATGGGATGGCCTTGAAAGTATTGTTTGAGCTTCCGGCTTGGCATAAACACTCCATACACCAGCTTCTGCCAATGGGGGTATCTCTGTTTGGACTCGATAAGCACCTCACTGATATAGTAAACTGGCCATTGAATCGGATACTCCTTACCAGCCTCCTTGCGCTCCACCACAATAGCCACGCTGACAGCTCGGGCATTAGCAGCCACATATAACAGCAATGGTTCCTTATCAATGGGGGCAGCAAGGACGGGCGGCTCGGCCAACTGCTTCTTCAAATCCTCAAACGCCGCATCAGCAGCCTCACTCCAAACAAAGTTGTCTGTTTTCTTCATCATCTGATAAAGCGGGATCGCCTTCTCTCCCAACCGGCTGATAAACTGGCTCAGTGCTGCAATCCGACCTGCCAGTCTTTGAATGTCATTGATACACGCCGGTTTAGCCAGGGACGTGATAGCCTTGATCTTTTCTGGATTGGCCTCAATGCCCCTATTGGACACCAGAAAACCCAAGAGCTTGCCAGCCGGTACACCAAAAACACACTTAGCCGGATTAAGCATCATTTTATAAACCCTCGGATTATCAAAAGTTTCCTACAAATTAGTTATGAGTGTCTCTGCTTTCCTGGATTTCACCATGATATCATCCACATAAGCATGAACATTATGCCCAATCTGATTATGGAGGCAATTCTGCACACACCGCTGGTAGGTCGCCTGAGCACTCTTGAGCCCAAAAGGCATAGATACATAACAGAAGGCTCCAAAAGGAGTTATAAAAGTTGTCTTCTCCTGGTCCTTAACTGCCGTTTTGATCTGATGGTAACCCGAATAAGCATCCAAGAAACTCAGTCGCTCACAACCCGTCGTAGCATCAATGATTTGATCAATTCGAGGGAGGCAAAGGGATTGGCTGGGCAAGCTTTGTTCAAATCTGTGTAATCCACACACATACGCCAAGTGTCGTTTTTCTTAAGTACCAGCACCGGATTAGCCAACCACTCAGGGTGAAACACCTCCACAATAAACCCTGTTGCCAATAGCCGGGCTACCTCTTCACCAATGGCATTGCGCCTCTCTTCATTAAAGCGGCGAAGAAACTGTTTGACCGGTTTGAACTTTGGATCAACATTAAGAGTGTGCTCAGCGAGTTCCCTCGGTACACCTGGCATGTCAGAAGGTTTCCATGCAAAGATGTCTCGGTTCTCACGGATGAACTCGATGAGCGCGCCTTCCTATTTCAGATCCAAGTTAACGCTGATGCTGAACTGCTTGGATGAATCGCCAGGAACAAAATCAACCAACTTAGTCTCATCAGCTGATTTAAACTTCAAAGCCGGATCATGCTCTGTAGTGGGCTTCTTCAGAGAAGTCATATCTGCCGGATCAACATTGTCCTTATAAAACTTCAACTCCTCCCTCGCACAAACCGACTCAGCATAAGCCGCATCACCTTCCTTGCACTCCAGAGCAATCTTGTGGCTACCATGAACCGTGATGGTCCCCTTATAACCCGGCATCTTGAGCTGCAGGTAAACATAACACGGCCTTCCCATGAATTTAGCATAAACCGGTCGTCCAAACGGAGCATGGTACGGACTTCTTATTTTTACTACTTCAAAGGTCAGTGTCTCGGACCTTGAATCATGATCATCTCCAAAAACCAGCTCCAGAGCTATCTTACCGACTGGGTAAACTGATTTACCAGGTACCACACCGTGAAAAATGGTGTTTGATGGTTTAAGATTCTTATCTGTTAACCCCATACGCCGGAAGGTTTCATAATACAAGATATTAATACTGCTCCCTCCATCCATGAGCACTTTGGTGAAATTATAACCCCCAACTTGCGGTGCAACTACCAATGCTAGATGACCAGGATTATCAACCCGGGCGGATGATCCTCCCGACTCCACACAATAGGTTGTTCAGACCAGCGCAGATAACGGGGCACCGCCGGTTCAACAGAGTTTACTGCCCTTTTATGGAGCTTCTGATCGTGCTTGCACAGACTAGTAGTGAAGACATGATACTGTCCACCATTTAACTGCTTCGGGTTGCTCTTATAACCCGACTGCTGATGTTGCTGATTCCCCTGCTGATTATAACCACCTTGGTTGCTCTGATTGCCTTGATTGCCCTGTCCACCTTGGTTACCCTGAAAACCTGAACCGGAATTACTTCCACCATAACCTAGTCCGTGAAACCCGGGTCCTGATCCGCCGGATGGTCCATGATCATACCGGAAGAGGTCTGAATTTTTGAACTCTCACATAATGAAGCAATCCCATAAATGCGTAGCCGGTTTGTCTTGCGTCCCATGCTTTGGGCAAGGCTGGTTCAAAAGATGCTCCAGATTCATCCCTGATCCTCCGCCCACGGGGGCGGTTTACCCTTACGGCGTTGATTATTGCCCTGAACATTGGTGTTAGCCACAAAATCAGAATTGTTGGCTGCCTTGCGCTTATCGTTATTCCCATGGCCAGTCTGGTTATGCTGTCCTTTTGCACCGGCATTCTTCT
>NW_025245107.1:0-2674 GCF_018294505.1 Triticum aestivum
TAATTCTTCTGTGCAGCAATGAGGATAATCCTCAAGTTACGAACCCAGTCCGTGTAGTTGCTACCATCATCTTTCAACTTAGCTTTCTCTAGGAACACATTAAAATTCAAAGGAACGGTAACACGAGCCATTGATCTACAATAACATAGACATGCAAAATAACTATCAGGACTAAGTTCATGATAAATTAAAGTTCAATTAATCATATTACTTAAGGACTCCCACTTATATAGACATCCCTCTAGTCATCTAAATGATCACATGATCCAAATCAACTAAACCATGTCCGATCATCATGTGAGATGGAGTAGTTTTCAATGGTGAATATCACTATGTTGATCATATCTACTATATGATTCACGTTCGACCTTTCGGACTCAGTATTTCGAGGCCATATCTGCATATGCTAGGCTCATCAAGTTTAACCCGAGTATTCTGCACGTGCAAAACTGGCTTGCACCCATTGTATGTGAACGTAGAGCTTATCACACCCGATCATCATGTGGTGTCTCGGCATGACGAACTATAGCAACGGTGCATACTCAGGGAGAACACTTGCACCTTGAAATTTAGTAAGGGATCATCTTATAATGCTACCGCCGTACTAAGCAAAATAAGATGCATAAAAGATAAACATCACATGCAATCAAAATATGTGACATGATATGGCCATCATCGTCTTGTGCTCATGATCTCCATCACCGAAGCATCGCCATGATCTCCATCGTCACCGGCATGACACCTTGATCTCCATCGTATCATTGTTGTCGTCTCGCCAACTATTGCTTCTACAACTATAGCTACCGCTTAGAGATAAAGTAAAGCAATTACATGGTGATTGCATTTCACACAATAAAGCGACAACCATATGGCTCCTACCAGTTGCCGATAACTCTGTTACAAAACATGATCATCTCATACAACACATCATGTCTTGACCATATCACATCACAACAAGCCCTTCAAAAACAAGTTAGATGTCCTCTACTTTGTTGTTGCAAATTTTACGTGGCTGCTACGGGCTTCTAGCAAGAACCATTCTTACCTATGCATCAAAACCACAACAATTTTTCATCAAGTGTGTTGTTTTAACCTTCAACAAGGACCGACCATAGTCAAACTCGATTCAACTAAAGTTGGAGAAACTGACACCCGCCAACCACCTATGTGCAAAGCACGTCGGTAGAACCAGTCTCATGAACGCGGTCATGTAATGTCGGTCCGGGCCGCTTTATCCAACGATACCACGAAATCAAAGTAAGACGTTCGTGGTATGCAGTATGACTATTATCGCCCACAATTCTTTATGTTCTACTCGTGCATATAACATCTATGCATAGATCTGGGTCGGATGCCACTGTTGGGGAATGTAGCATTTCAAAGTTTTCCTATGATCACACAAGATCTATCTATGTGATGCATAGCAACGAGAGGGGAGAGTGTGTCCACGTACCCTCGTAGACCGAAAGCGGAAGCGTTTAGTAAAGCGGTTGATGTAGTCGAACATCTTCACGATCCAACCGATCCAAGTACCGAACATACGACACCTCTGCGTTCAGCACATGTTCAGCTCGATGAGGGCCCTCGTGCTGTTGATCCAGTTGAGGACGAGGGTGAGTTCCGTCAGCACGACGGCGTGGCAGCGGTGATGATGATGCTACCGGCGCAGGGCTTCGCCTAAGCACTACAATGGTATGATCAAGGTGTGTAACTATGGAGAGGGGAAACTCACACGGTTAAGAGAAACTTGTGTGTTCTAGGGTGCCCCCTGCCCCGTATATAAAGGGGGAAGGGGGAGGACGGCCGGCCCTAAGGGCGCACCCAAGGAGAGGGAGTCTACTAGGAATACTAGTCCTAGTAGGATTCCTCCACAAGAGAGGGGGAAGGAAGGAGAGGCAGAGGGAGTAGGAAAGGGGGAGCCGCCCCCCGTCCCTTATCCAATTCAGACTGCTAAGGGGGGGAGGGGGCGTGGCCAGCCCTGGCCGCCCTCCTCTCTCTCCACTAAGGCCCATGAGGGCCCATTAGTTCCCCCGGGGGGTTCCGCTAACCCCTCCGGCACTCCGTTTTTACCCGAAACCACTCAAAACACTTCCGGTGTCTGAAATCCTTCTTGCTATGTCTTGAGCTTGCGTTGGTTTTCCTTAAAGAGGAAAGGGTGATGCAGCACAGTAGCGTAAGTATTTCCCTCAGTTTTTGAGAACCAAGGTATCAATCCAGTAGGAGGCTCCTCAAAAGTCCATTGCACCTACACAAACAAACAAGAACCTCGCAACCAATGCGATAAAGGGGTTGTCGATCCCTTCACGACCACTTGCGAAAGTGAGATCTGATAGAGATAATATGATAAGATAAATATATTTTTGGTATTTTATGATATAGATTGGAAAAGTAAAGATGCAAATAAAAGTAGATTGAAAGCTCATATGATAAGAGATAGACCCGGGGGCCATAGGTTTCATTAGTGGCTTCTCTCAAGATAGCATAATTATTAAGGTGGGTGAACAAATTACTGTCGAGCAATTGATAGAAAAGCGCATAGTTATGAGATTATCTAGGCATGATCATGTATATAGGCATCACGTCCGTGACAAGTAGACCAAAACGATTCTGCATCTACTAGTATTACTCCAAACATCGACCGATATCCAGCATGCATCTAGAGTATTAAGTCCAT
>NW_025245108.1:0-2673 GCF_018294505.1 Triticum aestivum
GTTACATGCGGGGTGTTACAACACTCCACCACTACGAGAGGATCTCGTCCCGAGATCTAGGACTGAAAGAACTCCGGATATTCGGAACGGAGATGGTCCTCGCGTTCCCAGGTGGCTTCCCGGTCGGAATGGTGCGACCACTTCACTTTCAGGAATTTGATTGACTTGTTGCGAGTCTTGCGCTCAGTTTCTTCAAGAATAGCAACTGGGTGCTCATGATAAGACAAATCTTCTTGAAGGTCAATCTCTTCGAAGTCGATAGTGCGCTCAGGCGTCTTGAAGCACTTGCGGAGCTGTGACACGTGGAACACATCATGCACGTTCGCGAAGTTGGAAGGAAGCTCAAGTTGATAGGCGAGGTCGCCTCTTTTGCCAATGATCTTGAAAGGACCCACGTATCTAGGGGAAAGCTTCCCTTTGATACCGAAGCGACGAGTGCCTTTCATTGGAGAGACGCGGAGGTAGACATGGTCTCCGATCTCGAAAGCCAAATCACGATGCTTACTATCATAGTAGCTCTTCTGGCGCGATTGCGCGGCTTTGAGATTATCATGGATGACTTTACACATTTCTTCAGCTTCAGTGATTAAGTCATTGCCAAGAAGTTGGCGTTCACCAGTCTCTGACCAATTAAGAGGGGTACGGCACTTTCTGCCATAGAGAATCTCGAATGGGGCCTTGCCCGAACTCGCTTGGAAGCTGTTGTTGTAGGAGAATTCAGCATAAGGAAGACAATCTTCCCATTTCATGCCAAAGGAGATGACACAAGCCCTGAGCATATCTTCAAGAATTTGATTGACTCGCTCGACTTGGCCACTAGTTTGAGGGTGAAAAGTTGTGCTGAAGCGAATGTTTGTGCCCATGGCCTTCTGGAAGGAGTCCCAGAACTTAGAGGTGAAGATGCTTCCACGATCTGAAGAAATCAATTGTGGAATGCCGTGCAAGGAGACAATTCTGGAGGTGTAGAGCTCTGCCAGCTGAGCTGCTGTTATGGATTCTTTGATAGGAAGGAAATGAGCCACTTTAGAGAGCTTGTCGATGACAACAAAGATAGCGTCATTTCCGCGCTTGGACTTTGGAAATCCAGTCACGAAGTCCATTTCAATATGATCAAACTTCCATTCTGGGATAGCGAGAGGTTGGAGGAGACCAGCTGGTCGTTGGTGTTCTGCTTTCACTCTTCGGCAGACATCACATTCATTCACGAATTGAGCAATTTCTCGTTTCATTCGAGTCCACCAATACGACTGCTTGAGGTCATGATACATCTTCGTACTTCCAGGATGAATGGAAAGGAGAGAATTGTGCGCCTCGTTCATTATGACTTTCCTTAGATCACCTTTCGGAACCACAATCCGGTCCTCGAAGAACAAAGTGTCTCTGTCATCAATGCGATAGCACTTGTATTTGGAAAGACCCTTGTCGATACCACGTTTCACCTTCTTCACCATGGCATCAAGGAGTTGTGCCTCACGAATTTGATCTTCCAAAGTAGGAGATACTATGAGGTTGGCAAGAACGCCTTGAGGAACAACTTGGAGATTCAGCTTGCGGAAAGCTTCACAAAGATCCGGCTGGAAAGGCTTGAGAATTAAGCTGTTGCAATAAGCTTTCCTGCTTAAAGCATCTGCAATGACATTTGCCTTGCCTGGAGTATATTCAATACTCGGATTGTACTCTTGAATCATTTCGACCCATCGAGTCTGCCTGAGGTTGAGGTTGGGCTGAGTGAAGATATACTTGAGACTCTTGTGATCAGTGAAAATGTCCACTTGTCTTCCCAACAAGAGATGTCTCCACGTAACCAATGCATGGACAACTGCCGCCAACTCAAGATCGTGAGTGGGGTAGTTCTTCTCGTTGGGCTTCAACTGCCGAGAGGTATAGGCCACAACTTTCTTCTCTTGCATTAACACAGCACCGAGACCTTGGAGAGAAGCATCACAGAAGACTTCATACGGCTTGGATTCATCAGGAGGAGTCAAGACAGGAGCTGTGACTAGTTTCTGTTTGAGAGTGTTGAAAGCAACTTCACACTCAGGAGACCAGACATACTTCACATGCTTCTGTAGGAGGTTGGAAAGAGGCTTTGCAATCTTGGAAAAATTCTCAACGAATCTTCGGCAATAGCTTGCAAGACCCAGAAAACTGCGGAGCTGCTTGACATTTTGAGGAGGTTCCCAATCCAGAACTGCGGACACCTTCTCGGGGTTAACAGCGATGCCTTTGGCAGAGATGATGTGACCAAGGAAAAGAACTTCATCAAGCCAAAACTCACATTTGGAGAACTTCGCATAGAATTGATACTCTCTGAGCTTGTCGAGCACCAATCGCAAATGTTTGGCATGATCCTGCTTATTCTTGGAGAAGACCAAGATATCATCGAGATACACCAGAACGAATTCATTGGTATAGGGGTTGAAGATGAAATTCATCATCCGAGAGAACACCGGAGGAGCATTGACAAGGTCGAAAGACACGACAGTATATTCATGAGAACCAAAGCTTGTTCTGAAAGCTGTCTTGGGAATATCTTCTTCACGAATGCGAATCTGATGATAACCCATACGAAGGTCAAGCTTCGAGAAAACTTTAGCACCTTTGAGTTGCTCAAATAGCTCATTGATGTTGGGAAGTGGGTACTTGTTCTTGATTGTCTTCTTGTTCAATGGA
>NW_025245109.1:0-2673 GCF_018294505.1 Triticum aestivum
GCGAAGATTGCATGAATGGTACATGAAAACCTGCAGCGAGTCCGGGAAGGATAGTTTGATGCTGAGAATTAAAGAGGAGCATGACCTCGTTGGAGTCGAGCTGTTGCCTGTTGAATTTGTGGAGTTATTCTAGTTATACAGTCAAGCGGCCCTGGACAAACAACTCATGACTTACTACTGTCTGTAAGTATTACTTCTGTAATTAAGTTTCTACAGCTCAGCTCTTTCATTGCATGTATATATAATTATCCTCACTATATTATGCAGATTGAAGATCGTCGAATGCAAAAAAGCACAAATCTATGACATTGGGTTTATTAACCCAAATACCATAAATGAATGGTCGGTTAAAAAAAGAGTCGAAGATACCGAGGACAACTTGCTACAATCGTTGCTTCGAAATCAAAACAAAGGGAAAATACTCTTTTCTTACAACTTCAAGTGAGTGTTACTGTCTTGTGCATATTCGGTTTCCCTTACTCGAGGTTATAGTAATGTAATTGATGAGTTACGCATGCGTGCACATGTTTCACTTTATTCTGCTAGAGATTAAGCTTGACAGGGGAGTAGTAACTGTCTTAGACTCGAGATGAAAAGATCCCCAGGAGTATGCGGACATGACTAAAATGCTCCAGAAGTAAGTTCAATCGATCATTATCGCACTATATCGGAAACTTTGTTCATTTCCTGATATCAAGTAATTATTTTCTTTGTCCGGCGGGGTTTGGAAAGAGTTCACCGGAATTATTCCGGGACTGCCGAGGGAGCTGCGATTTACACAGCCGAAAGTAAGTACTACTAGCTAGTTCCGCGCATCTTCCATTGATTCTAGTTTCATCAATACCATTTATCATGCTTGATTATCAGTTTGATTGAACTCTATTTCTCGTAAAGTGCTTGTGGCATGAAGCCGGGAATGATTTTTGTTGATACTACGTTTGCGAGTTCATCTATAACGTGACCTCTCAGCGGGGCTACTCTAAAAAACAATATGAAGTACGTAAACAATAATATTATTGTGAAAACTTGTTGTTCGACCAATCTCTCGGAGAATGAGAGGTCGCTTCTCTCTGTATATATATGTTCATGACGATCTTCTGTAATTAATGGTTTCTTCAGTTGCTTACTAGTTAGCGTGTCGAGTTCTCTCTATATGTATAGTAGTTAGCATCGACCAAGCACGAAGAAAGAGAGGTCACTTCTTTCTATTAACTAGCTAACGCAGTATGAAACCCCTAAATTAACCCTCCAAAACCCCCTAACCCCCTCCCCCTTAAAAAAAACAAAAACCCCACCTCCTGCCAGATGCTGACGCGTGGATGACTTTTGGTCCAGGTTGGTGTTACTAACCGGGACCAAAGGTCCTCCTGCCTGGACATCCTGCAGCGGCCACGTGGAGCCCCTTCTGTCCCGGTTCGTAAGCGAACCGGGACTAAAGGTTTTGGGCTTTAGTCCCGACCTTTTTGTCTTGCTTCCAGAACCGGGACTAAAGGCCCTCTAGAACCGGGATTAGTTTCCTATTTTCCACTAGTGTGTTTCCTCAATCTCAATTTGTAGATGTCTCTGCCCATCTGCCGACTCGTCAGTAAGTGGGCCCGACCACAGTTTTTCCAGCTCCTCCTTAAAGCTTTTCTGTCGACGCTGTGGTGACTTGAGTACTGTTCGATCCCAGTCATGCAAATCCATGTGTACCTCTGCAGTACATTCAGCAAACGGCATAGTACTGGTCCTGCTTCTTTCCTTTCTGCCTAGAACTATCCGCCTCACCCTCGGTGTCCAGTACTAGCGGCCTGTGATCAGACTTGAGATGCGGCGCATTGGTTATCACTGCGTTTGGAAACAAACCATGGAAGCCTACATTACAAACAACCCGGTCCAAACGTTCCCTGATGCGTCGCCTTCTCCATGTAAATTGTTCACCGGTATATCCCATGTCATCTAGTTCGCAATCCACTAGGGCGTCGTGGAAATTTCGCATCATACACACAGGTCGTGCTGCACGGCTGCACCTCCCTCATTTTCATGAGAGTTAAAATCTCATTAAAATCGCCTATGACAACCCATGGTAGAGATGCCTGAAGGTACAGATTCTAGTTCCATGTGAGTGATCTATCCTCCCATTTGGGTTCATCATAAAAACCTGTTAATCTCTCCACTTCTCATCCGATGAAGTTCCCATCCTTACATCGATGAAATTCTTTGTTTTTCCAATTACTTTCAACACAACAGGATTGCGCCAAAGGTCTAAAAGACCACCACTTGCCGCAACACTTTCCACCACTTCCACATGGTCCATCTTAAGTTTTCCCATCCATTTTCCACCCTCGCTGTGTTCAAATGTGTTTCGGACTGAAAAAACACATCCGGCCCCAGTGCTTTTGGATGTCCATAAGTGCCATTACTACCACGGTACTGGCCATACCGCGACAGTTCCAATAGATGGTTTTCATTGGTTTCGGCGATCACCCTTGAGGGGAGTCGTCAATGTGTCATTTGTTCCTTGACCCGAGTTGCAAGTTTTTAGATCTCAACCTTTTCAAATATTAAAGTTTCTGTGGAGTATTAAGCAGACTCTCGTCCACTGGTTCCGTGGCAACGTTCTCCAACAAGTGAACTTTGTCAGTCACAAAGCTAGCTGGAGGTATTTGAGGAGACATCCAATGGCGGAGCTAT
>NW_025245110.1:0-2673 GCF_018294505.1 Triticum aestivum
ACCTAGGGTTGATATCTCCACCTATTGGGACATTTATTAAGAGGATTGTATTTCGTCTCTAATAACTTATGAGTTTGTCGTCCCTTGGACGTGTGCGTCATATTGGTAGGAACTATCAAACGTGTCTCCTCGTTGGTACGGTTCATGTGGTGAAGAAGTGAGTCCCACAGACATGGAAGCGAGTAAAAACAAATGGCAAAATGACAACAACTCTCGGAGACGGTGTGTAGTAGCATGTAGCTAATATATTTGCAAGTGTTAGTTGGAGAGGCCAATTTCATGAAGGTTTAGTGGCAGCCTATGAATATCGCACTCTAATTTGATAATGGCATGGACCCGAATTTTCTAATCTATTTAGTTGCGAGGAGTGGACTTCTATTATGTACCATCACTAGTTTTATTAATGACGTACTCTGTCCTTTCAAATATATTAGGACAACGAGCAAGCGAGTCACGTTTGAGTTTATTTGATCGCTATCATCAAGTCATGTTGCTTAGCTGCCATTTCGTCGACTAATAGAGGGAAATTAATTACACAAGGATGAATGCGTGTATTCCAAAATTTACTATGATGATTGAAATAATTATCCAATGAATTATCACCACAAATTCATTACTCTACATGGATCGTCTGTTGTGGACAACAAGGTAATCCATTATGCTCGAGAAATGAAGAACCATATCAAAATGCAAAATCCCCATGATGCAGATGTAACATCAATACTCTCGTCCTAAAATCGTCCGTCGTGGAATAAGAATCTAATCTCCAATGTTGGTACATACTAATTTGGCTTGCAACAAGTTATTGCATTTAGTTCGCTTGACTTGATATGGGGAAGCAAGTCTATTTACGTGTTGATTTGGTCAGGGTTTCTCGGTCATCATCATCATTGATATAGGGTTCGTGGAAGCACATGTACGAATAAATATAAAAATGGCGACATTTGATAGATCATTATATGTATGCCGTCACATGTAATTTGAGACCTAAAGTTCATATCGACACCAGAGAGAACAGGGTGACACGTCTCCAACGTATCTATATTCATATATTGTTATATGCTCTCAATATTTAATACTTCATATGCTTTATATGCAACTTTAAATTATTTTGGGAACAAACCTATATTTAGTAGTTGGAGTGCACTTTCTATATTTGAAATACATGGTGCTACTTTCAAGTACAAGTGTATATAAAGGATAGTATAGTGTGCCTCCTCTCTTCTTTTCTCTCTTTTTTATTTTTTCTTTCTCTTTTTCTGGTGGGCTCTTTGACCTTTCTTGGTGCGGTAGATGTGGCGAAGTAGTAGATCCAACAAACGAGGAACCACCGAAAGCTGACGCCGGCATGACCGAAACTGGCAAAGAAACCATGTAGCACCATATGGCGATATCTTCACAACTGCTAGTTGTAGAGGCCAAGTTCATGAAATTTCAGTGGCAGCCTTCGAACGACCCTTCTCCACTTATGACAGAAACCAAATTTTTCGCAATTAATTAAGTCGTTGAGAGGAGTGCACTTTCATTATGCCCATCCCAAACTTCAATTGCAACGCATTCTATACTTTCCGATTGATTAGGCCGATGGACAAGCGAGTCGTATTAGCTCTTATGAAGCTGTCATAATCAAGTTACGTCTCTGAACTGCCATTCCATTGACTAATAGACAGAAATGGTTACAAAATTATGCACACGTAATATTTATCCTATGGATTATAATGAAAAATTCATCAATTTGAACCGATTGCATATTGTGGACAACAATGTAACCCATTAGTCTTGAGGAACCGATACCCTTCTCAAAATGCAAAATTCCTGTGACGTAGATATAACATCCAGTACCCTCCTAGTTAAAGGAAACCATTTGCTGCGAAAAGTTCTGACATTTAGTATGATACCGTATGCCCTTATGTGTAATTTGACAGATGGTGTGGAATCATATGGCATGGTAGTCCATTGATAAAGAGACCTAGGGTTGATATCTCCACCTATTGGGACATTCATTAAGAGGATTGTATTTCGTCACTAAAAACTTATGAGTTTGTCGTCCCGTGGATGCGTGCGTCATATTGGTAGGAACTATCAAACGTGTCTCCTCGTTGGTACGATTCATGTGGCGAAGAAGTGAGTCCTACAGACATGGAAGCGAGTAAAAACAAGTGGCAAAATGACAACAACTCTCGGAGACAGTGTGTAGTAGCATGTAGCTAATATATTTGCAAGTGTTAGTTGGAGAGGGTAATTTCATGAAGGTTCAGTGGCAGCCTATGAATATCGCACTTTAATTTGATAATGGCATGGACCAGAATTTTCTAATCTATTTAGTTGCGAGGAGTGGACTTCTATTATGTACCATCACTAGTTTTATTAATGACGCACTCTGTCCTTTCAAATATATTAGGACAACGAGCAAGCGAGTCACGTTCGATTTTATTTGATCGCTATCATCAAGTCATGTTGCTTAGCTGCCATTTCGTCGGCTAATAAAGGGAATTTAATTACACAAGGATGAATGCGTGTATTCCAAAATTTACTATGATGATTGAAATAATTATCCAATGAATTATCACCACAAATTCATTACTCTACATGGATCGTCTGTTGTGGACAACAAGGTAACCCATTATGCTCGAGAAACTAAGAACCATAACAAAATGCAAAATCCCCGTGATG
>NW_025245111.1:0-2673 GCF_018294505.1 Triticum aestivum
GCATCAAGTGTTGATGGTTAACAAGACCACTAGTTTCAAGAAAAGGGGCAAAGGAAAAGAAAGGGAACTTCAAAAAAGAATGGCAAGCAAGTTGCCACTCCCGTGAAGAAACCCAAAGCTAGACCCAAGCCTAAAACTGAGTGCTTCTACTGCAAAGAAATGGTCATTGGAAGCGGAACTGCCCCAAATACTTGACGGATAAGAAGGATGGCAAAGTGAACAAAAGTATATATGATATACATGTTATTGATATGTACTTTACTAGTGTTCATAGTAACCCCTGGGTATTTGATACTGGTTTAGTTGCTATGATTAGTAACTCAAAACAGGAGTTACAAAATGAGCAGAGACTAGTTGAGGGCAAAGTGACTATGTGTGTTGGAAGTAATTCCAAGGTTGATAAGATCACCATCGCATACTCCCTCTACCTTCGGGATTAATGTTGAACCAAAATAAATGTTAGTTGGTGTTTGCGTTGAACATGAATATGATTGGATCATGTTTATTGCAATAAGGTTATTCATTTAAAGTCAGATTTGTTCTATTTACATGAATAATACCTTCTATGGTCATACACCCAATATAAATGGTTTATTGAATCTCGATCGTAGTGATACACATATTTTATAATATTGAAGCCAAAAGATGCAAAGTTAATAATGATAGTGCAACTTATTTGTGGCACTGCCGTTTAGGTCATATTGGTGTAAAGCGCATGAAGAAACTCCATGCTGATGTGCATTTAGAATCACTTGATGCTTGCGAACCATGCCTCATGGGCAAGATGACTAAAACTTCATTATCCAGAACAATGGAGCAAGCCATTGACTTATTGGAAATAATACACACCGATGTATGCGGTCCGATAAGTGTTGAGGCTCGCGGAGGGTATCATTATTTTCTGACCTTCACAGATGATTTGAGCAGATAAGGGTATATCTAGTTAATGAAACATAAGTATGAAACATTTGAAAAGTTCAAAGAATTTCAGAGTGAAGTGGAAAATCATCGTAACAAGAAAATAAAGTTTCTACGATCTGATCGCGGAGGGGGTGTCGGTGTCAAAACCGGCACATCTCGGGTAGGGGGTCCCGAACTGTGCGTCTAGGATCGATGGTAACAGAAGACAGGGGACACAATGTTTACCCAGGTTCGGGCCCTCTCTATGGAGGTAATACCCTACGTCCTACTTGATTGATATTGATGAATATGGGTGTTACAAGAGTTGATCTACCACGAGATCGTAATGGCTAAACCCTAGAAGCCTAGCCTATGAATATGGTAACGAGTATATATGTGTTGTCTTTTCTGGACTATCCCCTTCGGTTTATATAGACACCAAGGGGATCTACGGTTTACATGGAGTCGGTTACAAAAGAGGGAATCTTCCATCGCCAAGTTTGCCGTCGACGCCAAGTAGAGTCCAATCCGGACACGGTGCATTCTTCGGTCTTCATGTCTTCACAGCCCATCAGGCCGGCCCATGGATAACAGGTCGGACGCCCGAGGACCCCTTAGTCCAGGACTCCCTCAGGGGGATATTTGAGTTACGAGTTTGGTCTTCATTTGAAATAATGTGGAATGGTTTCACAACTCACGCCACCTGGAACACCACAGCATAATGGTGTGTCTGAACGTCGTAATCGTACTTTATTGGATATGGTGCGATCTATAATGTCTCTTACCGATTTAGCACTATCGTTTTGGGGTTATGCATTAGAGACAGCTGCATTCACGTTAAATAGGGCACCATCTAAATCCGTTGAGATGACACCATATGAACTATGGTTTGACAAGAAACCAAAGCTATCTTTTCTTAAAGTTTGGGGTTGCGATGCTTATGTGAAAACGTTTCAAACTGATAAACTTGAACCCAAATCGGAGAACTGCGTCTTCATAGGATACCCAAAGAAACTATTGGGCACACCTTCTATCACAAATCCAAAGGCAAAATATTTTGTCGCTAAGAATGGATCCTTTCTAAAGAAGGAGTTTCTCTCGAAAGAAGTGAGTGGGAGAAAAGTAGAACTTGATGAGGTAATTGTAACTTCTCTCGAATTGAAAAGTAGTTCATCACAGAAATCAGTTCTAGTGATTCCTACACCAATTAGTGAGGAAGCTAATGATGATGATCATGAAACCTCAGATCAAGTTACTACCGAACATCGTAGGTCAACCAGAGTACGGTCCGCACGAGAGTGGTACGGTAATCCTGTTCTGAAAGTCATGTTACTGGACCATGACAAGCATATGAACTATGAGGAAGTGATGGCGAGCCCAGATTCTGAAAGTATCCGACAATTTCTGTGTAGGATCTCTATGGACCATTGCATGAGGATAATTAATCTCACATGTTGTTCTTTTGGTTTTGTGGTAGATCTCCGGTCGTGGTGGGTGAGCAGGGATCTTCCACCCCTTTATGTTCCAGCCTATGGTGCCAACCACGTCCATGTTTTTCTAGGACGTACGTCTCTCTCAGTTTTTAATTTCAGGAGTTTGTATTCTTGCTGCTTCCAGGTTATCTATATGATGAGGATAACTTCAATAATTTGCCATATCTGTTAATTTTATTTTATTTCTTAATTGATTATTCTTAATTAGATCTGTCTAGCATACTGAGAAGTGAAAAGATAGTGGTAGTTGGATTTCTTCACACGGCCCTGATCTTCCGCC
>NW_025245112.1:0-2673 GCF_018294505.1 Triticum aestivum
GCTCGAGATTCATTAAGAATAAACCATTGACCATAGGGGCATGACCATAAAACATATCTCTCATATAAATAGAACAACCATTATTCTCGGATTTAAATGAGTAGCCATCTCGTATCAAACGAGATCCAGATACAATGTTCATGCTCAAACTTGGCACCAAATAACAATTATTAAGGTTTATAACTAATCTCGTAGGTAAATGTAGAGGTAGCGTGCCAACGGCGATCACATCGACCTTGGAACCATTCCCGACGCGCATCGTCACCTCGTCCTTCGCCAGTCTCCGCTTATTCTGCAGCTCCTGCCGTGAGTTACAAATATGAGCAACGGCACCGGTATCAAATACCCAGGAGTTACTACGAGTACTGGTAAGGTACACATCAATTACATGTATATCAAATATACCTTTAGTGTTGTCGGCCTTCTTATCCGCAAAGTATTTGGGGCAGTTCCGCTTCCAGTGACCCTTCCCCTTGCAATAAAAGCGCTCAGTCTCAGGCTTGGGTCCATTCTTTGACTTCTTCCCGGCAACTGGCTTACCGGGCGCGGCAACATCTTTGCCGTCCTTCTTGAAGTTCTTCTTACCCTTGCCCTTCTTGAACTTAGTGGTCTTATTGACCATCAACACTTGATGTTCTTTCTTGATTTCAACCTCTGCCGACTTCAGCATTGAAAATACTTCAGGAATGGTCTTCACCATCCCCTGCATATTATAGTTCATCACAAAGCTCTTGTAGCTTGGTGGGAGCGACTGAAGGATTCTGTCAATGACCGCCTCATCCGGGAGGTTAATGTCCAGCTGGGACAGGCGGCTGTGCAACCCAGACATTTTGAGTATATGCTCACTGACAGAACTATTTTCCTCCATCTTACAACTATAGAACTTGTCGGAGACTTCATATCTCTCGACCCGGGCATGAGCTTGGAAAACTAGTTTCAGCTCCTCGAACATCTCATATGCTCCGTGTTGCTCAAAACGCTTTTGGAGCCCCAGTTCTAAGCTGTAAAGCATGCCGCACTGAACAAGGGAGTAATCATCAGCACGTGTCTGCCAAACGTTCAAATCGTCTTGCAGTGCTGGGAGAGCAGGTGGGTCACCTAACGGTGCTTCAAGGACATATGCTTTCTTGGCAGCTATGAGGATGATCCTAAGGTTCCGGACCCAGTCCGTATAGTTGCTGCCATCATCTTTCAGCTTGGTTTTCTCTAGGAACGCATTGAAGTTCATGTTGACATGAGCGTTGGCCATTTGATCTACAAGACATATTTTGCAAAGATTTTAGACTAAGTTCATGTTAATTAAGTTCATCTAATCAAATTATTTAATGAACTCCCACTCAGATTTGACATCCCCTTAGTCATCTAAGTGTTACACGATCCGAGTTGACTAGGCCGTGTCCGATCATCACGTGAGACGGACTAGTCATCGTCGGTGAACATTCTCATGTTGATCGTATCTTCCATACGACTCATGTTCGACCTTTCGGTCTCCGTGTTCCGAGGCCATGTCTGTACATGCTAGGCTCGTCAAGTTAACCCTAAGTGTTTTGCATGTGTAAAACTGTCTTACACCCGTTGTATGTGAACGTAAGGATCTATCACACCCGATCATCACGTGGTGCTTCAAAACGACGAACTTTAGCAACGGTGCACAGTTAGGGGGAAACACTTCTTGAAATTGTTGTAAGGGATCATCTTATTTACTACCGTCGTTCTAAGTAAACAAGATGCATAAAACATAATAAACATCACATGCAATTATATAAAGTAGTGACATGATATGGCCAATATCATATAGCTCCTTTGATCTTCATCTTCGGGGCTCCATGATCATCTTGTCACCGGCATGACACCATGATCTCCATCATCATGATCTCCATCATCGTGTCTTCATGAAGTTGTCACGCCAACGACTACTTCTACTTCTATGACTAAAGCGTTTAGCAATAAAGTAAAGTAGTTTACATGGCGTTCTTAAATGACACGCAGGTCATACAAAAAATAAAGACAACTCCTATGGCTCCTGCCGGTTGTCATACTCATCGACATGCAAGTCGTGATTCCTATTACAAGAACATGATCTCATACATCACAATATATCATTCATCATTCATCACAACTTCTGGCCACATCACATCACATGACAATTGCTGCAAAAACAAGTTAGACGTCCTCTAATTGTTGTTGCATCTTTTACGTGGCTGCAATTGGGTTCTAGCAAGAACGTTTTCTTACCTACGAATAACCACAACGTGATTTTGTCAACTTCTATTTACCCTTCATAAGGTCCCTTTTCATCGAATCCGCTCCAACTAAAGTGGGAGAGACAGACACCCGCCAGCCACCTTATGCAACTAGTGCATGTTAGTCGGTGGAACCGGTCTCACGTAAGCGTACGTGTAAGGTTGGTCCGGGCCGCTTCATCCCACAATACCACTGAAGCAAGATAATACTAGTAGCGGCAAGCAAGTTGACAAGATCTACGCCCACAACAAAATTGTGTTCTACTCGTGCAATAGAGAACTACGCATAGACCTAGCTCATGATGCCACTGTTGGAGAACGTTGCAGAAAATTAAAATTTTTCCTACGGTTTCACCAAGATCCATCTATGAGTTCATCTAAGCAACGAGTCAAGGGAGTGAGTTTGCATCTACATACCACTTGTAGATCG
>NW_025245113.1:0-2673 GCF_018294505.1 Triticum aestivum
AAAAAAAAACTGCAAAAAAGGCTAATTTTGCCTAATGAGAAGAAGAAAAACAAAACTAAAAACAAATATGAAATATTCTATTCAAATGTAGAATGCCAACTGTCCTCACTCGATTTATAGACGAATACACTGTGATATGTGAACACTACAGCATTGATCCTTGTTGATCAAAATCTTTGTTAAAATCGTGGTATGCCTTCATGAAAGTAAATAAGTCTATTGACCTGTAAGCGTGCATGATGTGTAGATGAATTAATCAATCCTGGTGGTTTTGCCATAACAGTAAGAAGTATACAACATTACTTGTGTATTGTACTGGATTCTTGGTCCTTCCGCTATGTTATCCTAAACATTATTTTACCATCGTTGTTGTTTTCCTGTCAACATCCTCTAAAACAGCAATCAATGGATAAGACATCAAAATCATGCTAACCGAATTACCTGTTGTGTAGGTTATCACGGTGATGAACCTATAATTAAGCAAGCACAATTAGTTGCTTGTTTCTAATTATACTGCAACAATGGGGACGGTGTCCAAAATCACATGGCATAAATTTTGAACAAAATGTTTTCAGAAAAAAAAACCACGGGATCTCTCACCTTCTCAAATTCTAGATGCTCATGATTCTACAACACCTGACAAACTAAGGACCAAATCTTCCAATGGCACAGCAGAAAAAAAATCTAATTCTCACCTTTTCAGCCGAACTCGGTTGCGGTCAGCGCGGTTCATCATCATGGAATCCGACGTGGCATGGGTGATTGCAGTTCCTTGCCGTCGAATCCGGCGATCGGGGAGGTCACCCAGGTCAGATGCGGAGTCATGGCCGTCTAGGTAGCGAAGAGTTGAAGCCATCTGTAGATTCGAGATAGAGAAAGAGAGAGCCGCGGAGGTGCCGTCGCCGGAGTTGTGAGCCGCCGCTGCCATTGGCAGCCATGCCGCGGGATGGGCCACGTCTGACGCAGTGAAAGGCTGAGGGCATCCAGGCCATGCGCCGCGCGCCACTGACAAAGGCGCAGGGGGCGATTGCCGGAGACCGGGTCAACATCTCCTCCACGTCAAGATCTTGATATTCGCCGCCGCTGCCATGGAAAGACGTTTGGCGGCTGGATATGGCGGAGGGCGCTGCGTCAACGCACGCCTAGGAGCGCGACGCTCTTGCTCTCGGGCTGCTCTCGTGGAGATTGGCATCGACGACACTTGGATGCCCAATATGGAAGGGGTGGTGGGGAGTGGAGGATAAGACCATGCGTCTCTCCTCTTAATTCTCTCATCAGTTATAAGAATCGGTAGAGAAATCCGGGAGAAACGCTGGCCAGGGTAGTTGTGAACTTGTGATTGGTTGATATCTGATGACATGACATGCTGAGTTGGACCATTTGCATGTTAAGAGAATACCTTGTAGTGGGGAGCAACTTCTTAAGAAAGGTAGATGAGGTGGACTTGCTTGTGCCCATGGTCGTTGCTTGGACACCTACTTCACCTCCTTTCGAGCATTATCAGCTGGCCATTGATGAGGAGGGCGCTGCTGCCACGCAGTCGAAGGACTCTATCGAGCGTGATGATGATGTTGTGGCCGGAGTACCGCTGCTATCCTTGGGGACATGTTCGTCATCAATCTTGTCGGATACCAATCTAACTTGGATGCTAAATCTGAATAAAATGACTGGATGTCTTTGAAGAAAAAGGCTTCGAGGGAAAACTGGAAGAGGGCTGGCGCTCACACTCACCGTTGTGTCCGCAAGAAGAAAGCTACCAAGTGCAATGGCAAGAGCGATAATGGGGAGGCACATGTGCTTCCATGGTAGAGTTGTCTCGGCTGCAAACGAGGGCGCATATGTGGTTGTTGTCTCTATTATTATATCCTTCTCAAGTTTATGTGGGTCGAGGGGGTTCCATTGGTGTGACCCAAGTGTTTGGGGGCAACAATGATTCTGTATTGGATGTGTAACTTGAGGGGTCGTGTGGCTCCATAGTTGGGGAGTAGTTAGCATGGGCGGGTTTGATATGATTTTCTCCCGGTTTTTCATCAATTAACCATGTAACTCTCTTATTCTTAATTAATGGATGAAATAAAACTTTTTGCCTCCATGTCGGAAAGAAAAACTACACCTAAAGGAATTTTTGAGCTGCTACCGTACGAGACCAAAAAAAAAGCACAAAGGAGTTTTAACAAATGCAACTGTTGTGTACGTACTTCAATACTTGCAACCGTATAGGTGCAATCCACATCTCTAGCAATACATATTAATTGAAAAGCCATAAGTAACATCTTAGAAAAGCCTTACCTGCAATTTAATCGTATTCATCATTAAAATTTGTTTCTCCTGCATGGATTTTTTTTGTAGAGATTTAGCTTCAAAAAAATACCACTATAGTTCTAATTTTGATAAGACAAAATAATTATAAAATATTTAATCATTGTAGGTCTTATTATTAAGTTCCATTATATATCATTAATGTATCAATCTTCATGAGCGTGAACTATAGCAGTTCAAATGGCTCTCACAAGAAATTATTCCCAAAAATGCTTGACATACTGACTGATTGTACGGCCATGCTGTTACAGACGAATGTGCCTTTCGCTCGGACGCGGCTAATCTGCACCCGAGCTCATATGCTCCCGCATGAACAGTAAAACCGAAAAAAATTCAAAAAATTCCATTTTTTTT